>NC_052320.1:2520621-2748121 GCF_016432855.1 Salvelinus namaycush | reverse complement strand
TGTGTTCAATCTCACCTTACATCTCAGAGGTGGAGTTGTTTACATGAAACATCAGGCTATTCACACACACACACACACACACACACACACACACACACACACACACACACACACACACACACACACACACACACACACATACACACACACACACACACACACACACACACACACACACACACACACACACACACACACGTACACACACACACACACACACACACACACACACACACGCACGCGCGCGCCCGCGCACACACACACACACATACACACACATACTCACACACACACACA
The DNA here is from genome assembly GCF_016432855.1 of Salvelinus namaycush. NCBI lineage: Eukaryota > Metazoa > Chordata > Actinopteri > Salmoniformes > Salmonidae > Salvelinus > Salvelinus namaycush. The sequence goes on along the minus strand of NC_052320.1, from coordinate 2,747,824 downwards.
CACACACACACATACACACACACACACACACACACACACACACACACACACACACACACACACACACACACACACACACACACACACACACACACGCACGCGCGTGCCCGCGCACACACACACACACATACACACACGTACTCACACACACACACACACACACACACACATACATACACACACGCGCGCCCGCGCACACACACACACACACACACACACACACACACACACACACACACACACACACACACACACACACGCGCGCCCGCGCACACACACACACACACACACACACACACACACACACACACACACACACACACATACTGTACACACATACTGTACACACATACTGTACAGTTAATGAAGCATGACACTAGAAGGAGGATTCGGGTAGATACTCACGGCTGTGCGTTGACAGATTCTCCCCTTGCCAGGTAGTTATTTGGCACAATCCCCTTCGCCAAAACGCGACCATTCCTGTCTATTTTACACGCAGTCCACCAGTCTCCGGATCGACTGATCACGTTGAACTGATCTCCCTCTTGGAACGACAACTCATCTTTATCTCGTGCCTCAAATCTCCACAAAGCCATATAGATCGCGCTTTCCGTGTTCTGGGACGGCTGGAGCGCATCCCGGTGCACCGGGTTCCTTGTGAATGACTGCCTGCCATTACCCGAGATTTCCACACACTCGTCATCAGCGACATCGTTCGAGATCCCCTCAACTGTGTTACATTCGGTGTTCTTTTTGTCGCCAAACAGTCTGACCCATAGCGTCTCCAGACAGGGGCAAGTTTTGCGCAGACAGTCCCCCATATGAGAGCGGTGTCCGGGCTTTTGACACGCTAGACCGCACAGCACCTGTTAGACAGGTAGTGGCTCAGTGCGCATGGAATCCTTGTAATTTGCCACAAACGTACAGTAAGTAGCCTACTTTACCTCAGCGCTGGTTCTAAGAAGTGCTTCAAATAAATATCAACACAACTTCCTTGTAAAAATGGGCACCCCGCCTACATTGTCACAATAGGTCTTGGATAGCCTATAGCTTTCTCTCTCTCTCTCTCTCTCTCTCTCTCTCTCTCTCTCTCTCTCTCTCTCTCTCTCTCTCTCTCTCTCTCTCTCTCTCTCTCTCTCTCTCTCTCTCTCTCTCTCTGTTTCTCTCTCTGTTTCTCTCTCTCTCTCTCTCTCTCTCTGTTTCTCTCTCTCTGTTTCTCTCTGTTTCCCTGTCTCTGTCTCTCTCTCTCTGTCTCTCTCTCTCTCTCTCTCACACTCACTCACACACCTAGTTAGTGTGATAAGAACAGCCCCAGTTCGTCGGGGCATGGACTCTACAAGGCGTCGAAAGTGTTCCACAGGGATGCTGGCCCATGTTGAGTCCATTGCTTTCCCCAGTTGTGTCAAATTGGCTGGATGTCCTTTGGGTGGTGGACCATTCTTTATACACATGGGAAACTGGTGAGTGTGGAAAAACCCAGCAGTGTTGCCGTTCTTGACACAAACCGGTGCACCTTGTCTTGCCCATTCACCCTCTGAATGGCACGCATACACAATCCAGGTCTCAATTGTTTCAAGGACTTAAAAATATCCTTCTTTAACCTGTTTCCTCTCCCCTTCATCTACACTGATTGAAGTGGATTTAACAAGAAAAGAGAACAATAAGGGGGATCATTTTCACCTGGATTCACCTGGTCAGTCTCTGTCATAGAAACAGAAGCTGTTCATAACGTTTGTTTACTATTGTATCGCACTTGTGTCTATTCAGTAAATATGATGCTATAGGATCATAGCTACTTGTTGCTGAATATGTTCATGGTTACAGTTATCAGGAAGTGGACAGCCTAAATAGATTAGATTAGATTATAATTGCTCATAATCTCGTGAACAGTGGTGCTGACGGGAAATTAGCTGTTTTCCCCCTTTTGCCCGGGAACTTTATCCGGGCAACTCACAAAGCTACGTTATGTCACTGCCACTCTGTGTTTTCCCGTCAAGAGGATCATATCAACATCGTAAAACATTTATCAGTATCTTAAAGGGACGTTTAAATTAATTCATTTACTCGTTGATTCTTGATGAATATAACTTATAAATGCCTTATGAGCTTAGTTCAACTGTCGTACCCCATCCGAACCCAGCATATAAGCTTGTGTTATTTACTCCAATGTTTGTAAACTATGTAATTGTAAAAACCACTTCAAAACATTGTTAAAACTATCATGCATGGTCAATCCTTGCTATCCATAGCTCTGTCTATTAATTTCAATGTGGTTACATTTCTTCAGCCTCATCCCTCCGCTTTTTACCAAAACAGAGGCGGGGTACCCGCCTTGTTATATATTTTTTGAACTGTAGAACTATATGGGGATTTTTATCATCTAGAAGTGCTTTTCCTGTCATCATAAGTACTCATCATAAGAAGTCTTATCAACATTTACAACTTGTAAGTTTATTGTCCCACATGACACTAGTTTACAGAAAGACACGAGTTCTTACAAGTCAGTAAGGTTTGGACAGCTGACATTAAAAGTTCTGGAGGAAAAAACACTCACCCATCAGACAAGTCAGGAATATTTGGTAGTTGACGAAGAAGATTATAATAATTTGCCTGAAAAATGTAAAGTAGCTATTTTCACCTAAACACACACGGAAGGAACCAGAAACACCACACTACTAGAATTATTAGCATTTGGGTTGCTATCAGTAAAGAAAATAATCACCTGTCCAATAGGGCAACCACAGAGCAGGTTTAACTTGCGCGACTGCTCAAGTCACTTGCCCCGGGCAGTTGGACAACCCTTAAAACCTCTTTAGGATCAGACACTTTTTTTTCTTCAATTTTTGCCCAAAATGACATACCCAAATCTAACTGCCTGTAGCTCAGGCCCTGAAGCAAGGGTATGCATATTCTTGGTACCATTTGAAAGGAAACACTTTTGAAGTTTGTGGAAATGTGAAAGGAATGTAGGAGAATATAACACAATAGATCTGCTAAAAGATAATACAAAGAAAAAAACAACCGTTATTTATTTTTATTTTTTTGTACCATCATCTTTGAAATGCAAGAGAAAGGCCAAAGTTCAAAATGTTGTATCAAGACTGCCCAAATGTGCCTAATTGGTTTATTAATGACTTTTCATGTTAAAAAATGTGCACTCTCCTCAAACAATTGCATGATATTCCTTTACTGTAATAACTACTGTAAATTGGACAGTGCAGTTAGATTAACAAGAATTTAAGCTTTCTGCCAATATCAGATTTGTCTATGTCCTGGGAAATGGTATTGTTACTTACACCCTCATGCTAATCGCATTAGCCTTCGTTAGCTCAACCGTCCCGCAGGGGACCCACCGATCCTGAAGAGGTTTTAAAGAAGGATTTTTAAGTCCTTGAAACAATTGAGACATGGATTTAAAGATGTTCATATGAGCTCTTAGCTCTTGGAAAACAAGGGGAGACAGTGGCGTAGATTAGTTTCGCAAGCCCCCCCCCCCCCACACACACAAAGTCTGGGCAAAGGGAAACAGCTAATTTCCTGTAATTCTACACATTTTTGAGGCTGAGAGAACATGCTGCAGTTTTACTAGGATCAGCGGTTTGGGTTTTTCATCTCTAATTATTTGGACTAAATCACGATTTCGCATCTTTTGAATTTCGGAAAGGGGATGGAACATTTGGGCCATAGACTTGCCTGTAACTTGCAAAGAGAGAGGGTGGAGCTCTTCGTTCCGCGTCTCTTCTCAACACTTATGGACCCAGAACTTAAGCGAGCATCTGACCAATTACGCAACACTTTAGTTCTGGATTAACCGATGTTAATAGTAATTTAGTCCTACAGTCTACGGTTGTGTTTGTACAGTCTACGGTTGTGTTTCTACAGTCTATGGTTGTGTTTGTACAGTCTATGGTTGTGTTTGTACAGTCTATGGTTGTGTTTGTACAGTCTATGGTTGTGTTTCTACAGTCTATGGTTGTGTTTGTACAGTCTATGGTTGTGTTTGTACAGTCTATGGTTGTGTTTGTACAGTCTACGGTTGTGTTTCTACAGTCTATGGTTGTGTTTGTACAGTCTATGGTTGTGTTTTTACAGTCTATGGTTGTGTTTCTACAGTCTATGGTTGTGTTTGTACAGTCTATGGTTGTGTTTGTACAGTCTATGGTTGTGTTTGTACAGTCTACGGTTGTGTTTCTACAGTCTATGGTTGTGTTTCTACAGTCTACGGTTGTGTTTCTACAGTCTACGGTTGTGTTTCTACAGTCTACGGTTGTGTTTCTACAGTCTACGGTTGTGTTTGTACAGTCTATGGTTGTGTTTGTACAGTCTATGGTTGTGTTTCTACAGTCTACGGTTGTGTTTCTACAGTCTATGGTTGTGGTCCTACAGTTTATGGTTGTGTTTCTACAGTCTACGGTTGTGTTTCTACAGTCTACGGTTGTGTTTGTACAGTCTATGGTTGTGTTTCTACAGTCTACGGTTGTGTTTCTACAGTCACGGTTGTGTTTCTACAGTCACGGTTGTGTTTCTACAGTCTATGGTTGTGTTTCTACAGTCTATGGTTGTGTTTCTACAGTCTATGGTTGTGTTTCTACAGTCTACGGTTGTGTTTCTACAGTCACGGTTGTGTTTCTACAGTCTACGGTTGTGTTTCTACAGTCTATGGTTGTGTTTCTACAGTCTACGGTTGTGTTTCTACAGTCTACGGTTGTGTTTCTACAGTCACGGTTGTGTTTCTACAGTCACGGTTGTATTTCTACAGTCTATGGTTGTGTTTCTACAGTCTATGGTTGTGTTTCTACAGTCTATGGTTGTGTTTCTACAGTCTACGGTTGTGTTTGTACAGTTTATGGTTGTGTTTGTACAGTCTATGCTTGTGTTTGTACAGTCTACGGTTGTGTTTGTACAGTCTATGCTTGTGTTTGTACAGTCTATGGTTGTGTTTGTACAGTCTATGGTTGTGTTTGTACAGTCTACGGTTGTGTTTCTACAGTCTATGGTTGTGTTTCTACAGTCTACGGTTGTGTTTCTACAGTCTACGGTTGTGTTTCTACAGTCTACGGTTGTGTTTCTACAGTCTACGGTTGTGTTTGTACAGTCTATGGTTGTGTTTGTACAGTCTATGGTTGTGTTTCTACAGTCTACGGTTGTGTTTCTACAGTCTATGGTTGTGGTCCTACAGTTTATGGTTGTGTTTCTACAGTCTACGGTTGTGTTTCTACAGTCTACGGTTGTGTTTCTACAGTCTACGGTTGTGTTTCTACAGTCTACGGTTGTGTTTCTACAGTCTACGGTTGTGTTTCTACAGTCACGGTTGTGTTTCTACAGTCACGGTTGTGTTTCTACAGTCTATGGTTGTGTTTCTACAGTCTATGGTTGTGTTTCTACAGTCTACGGTTGTGTTTCTACAGTCACGGTTGTGTTTCTACAGTCTACGGTTGTGTTTCTACAGTCTATGGTTGTGTTTCTACAGTCTACGGTTGTGTTTCTACAGTCACGGTTGTGTTTCTACAGTCACGGTTGTGTTTCTACAGTCTATGGTTGTGTTTCTACAGTCTATGGTTGTGTTTCTACAGTCTATGGTTGTGTTTCTACAGTCTACGGTTGTGTTTCTACAGTCTATGGTTGTGTTTATACAGTCTATGCTTGTGTTTCTACAGTTTATGGTTGTGTTTCTACAGTCTATGGTTGTGTTTCTACAGTTTATGGTTGTGTTTATACAGTCTATGCTTGTGTTTCTACAGTCTACGGTTGTGTTTCTACAGTCTATGGTTGTGTTTATACAGTCTATGCTTGTGTTTCTACAGTTTATGGTTGTGTTTCTACAGTCTACGGTTGTGTTTCTACAGTTTATGGTTGTGTTTATACAGTCTATGCTTGTGTTTCTACAGTTTATGGTTGTGTTTCTACAGTCTATGGTTGTGTTTCTACAGTCTATGGTTGTGTTTCTACAGTCACGGTTGTGTTTCTACAGTCACGGTTGTGTTTCTACAGTCACGGTTGTGTTTCTACAGTCTATGGTTGTGTTTGTACAGTTTATGGTTGTGTTTGTACAGTCTATGCTTGTGTTTATACAGTTTATGGTTGTGTTTATACAGTCTATGGTTGTGGTCCTACAGTTTATCTTTGTGGTCCTACAGGCTCACAGATGGCAGTCAGGGTTTGTGGAAGTGAGAGCATGAATGGAGATTTACAATTCCTTCTTTCTCGGCATCTGTTTGTGTGTGTGTTTGTGTGTCTGTGTGTGTCTCTGTGTGTTTTAGCACCTGTGTGTGTGTGTGTGTGTGTGTGTGTGTGTGTGTGTGTGTGTGTGTGTGTGTGTGTGTGTGTGTGTGTGTGTGTGTGTGTGTGTGTGTGTGTGTGTATGTGTCACACTCCAGCTCGGTAGGTGGCGGTAATACACCTTATGTGTTAGTTTACAAACCGCCAATCAAAACGAAAGAAGAACATCGACCCGGAAGGGATTAGTACATGGGTCGTTATCTTTCTATGAAGCCATCTGCTAAAATGTCTAAACCAACGTCTCTATTTGTAATCTTCTTTTCTTTATTTGTCATGAGTGAAGCTGTCTTCGAAGATCAAGTTGGCAAATTTGATTGGTATGTATCTGTTCATTGAGAATGCCAGTTGAGTCCGCTATGCAGCTAGCTAACGTAAGCTAGTGCTATGTGCTAACCATTGACAGCGTCCAATATGATAGATCATGGCGAAAAGACAGTAAGTAAGCCTCTGGGGATCGGGTTCAGTCAATAGGTATTATTTTCATGTCTGCACCTGTATTGACAGTCGCTTGTTGGAATATATAGCCAATCACTCACGAATGTAAATATCGTATTGGATCGCTTCCTCTTCTTTACTGGGGGTCAAGGATCCATGCGGGAAGAAGACCCATGTCCCATCTGTTCCTTGAGACAGGTGTCTTTGCCACAGATATGATACTGAGTCTCAAAACGCAGCAGTAATGAAGAAAACAAATGTACATTGGTGATTGATTAGCTAAAGTCAAAAATATCTAGCTATATTTCAACAGAAGACTAGGATTTCTCTGTGGGCTGCTAGTCTCGACTGTGAAATATTCTCTGTCCTATTTCCAGGAGACAGCAGTATGTGGGGAAGACACTCTTTGCCCACTTTGACTCGCATTCGCAGTCATCTAAAATGCTGTTTCTCGCCACCGACAAGAATATCTTTGCCTCTTTCAACTCCAGGACTGGAGATCTGAGTATTTTGTCATTCATATTACAATACAAAATATGTTTCTAGCTTTTCTGTTTTAGTCTGAAATCTGTAACAAAAATAAATAATTGTTGTTGAATATCTTCCATAGAGTTAATTATTTTCTATTCCTACTTCACAGTTTGGAGACATGTTGACAAGGTGGGACCAGAGGGAACCATAGATATACTTCTGCTGCATGGACAAGGTGACACTAACCTTTTTTAAGTTCATTGTAGACTGCCTAGTTACTTGGCTTAGTCAACATAACTGTGTTGTACAGAGTCAATTATATTGGCTTTATTTTTGCCTATGTTAATTTTAAGATTCTGCCTTAATCTTTGACAGTGGATATTTGAATGGCTCTTCTTTTACGTCTTCTCTAGATGCTCTGATGGTGGTTGGAGATGGTCGTTTGCTCCGTTCCTGGGACACAAACATGGGCGGGCTGAACTGGGAGGCCATGCTGGATACTGGCAGGTGCGTGTGGTTGTCCCTGTGTGTTCCTGTGCAGATGACCCGTTCACCATTTAAGTGCAGTTTTGTAGCTGAGAGACACTCAATAGAATCGAACAACGATTTTAGATATTTTGCCAGATGACTAACTGCTCATAATGGCTCTCTCTATTTCAGCTTCCAGGCTGCTTGTTTTGTGGCCATACAGGACACAGTAAAGCATGTGGCGGTGCTTAAGAAAGCTGTAATCTCTCTCCACTACCTCTCCAATGGACACCAGAAATGGGTGGAAAACCTGCCTGACGGGTAGGGTACAGTAGGACACTGGTACTCATACCTGGGTCCGAACAGTATCTGTTTTCTTTCAGATACTGTAGCTGATGCAATGGAAACAATAAAAACGGTCCCAAAAGTGCAAGCCCATCTGGTGCTCCAGAAAGGCTCAAACAAACAAATGTACAAAGTATCTGAAAGATTTAAAATGCTCTTTTTGAATCCAGGTCTTCGGCATTTTGGTGCTAAACTATGAAGTATTTTTTTTGTTGCCCACAGTGATGCAGTCCAGTACCAGGCGGTGTACTCTGGGGGAGAAGAGGAGGTCTACGTGTTGGGGGTGGTTCCTAACTCTCACCTCACTATCATAGCCTACAGCCTAGAGGATGGAGAGATCATCAAGCAGGTAACTTGGTCTAGAACTCTGTGACATCTCATCAAATGTCATGGTATATAGAAGTATAACTCCATATCTGTCACAGCTGAGGTTGTCTGGGGTCAGGGCTGTGTGTGTCTGGGGTCAGGGCTGTGTGTGTTTGGGATCAGGGCTGTGTGTGTGTGTGTCTGGGATCAGGGCTGTGTGTATGTGTCTGGGGTCAGGGCTCTGTGTGTGTGTGTGTGTGTGGTGTGTCTGGGGTCAGGGCTGTGTGTGTGTCAGGGCTGTGTGTGTGTGTGTGTGTGTGTGTGTGTCAGGGCTGTGTGTGTGTGTGTGTGTCTGGGATCAGGGCTGTGTGTATGTGTCTGGGGTCAGGGCTCTCTGTGTGTGTGTGTGTGTGTGTGTGTGTGTCAGGGCTGTGTGTGTGTGTGTCAGGGCTGTGTGTGTGTGTGTCAGGGCTGTGTGTGTCTGGGGTCAGGGCTGTGTGTGTGTGTGTCTGGGGTCAGGGCTGTGTGTGTGTGTGTTTGGGGTCAGGGCTGTGTGTGTGTGTGTCTGGGGTCAGGGCTGTGTGTGTGTGTGTGTGTGTCTGGGGTCAGGGCTGTGTGTGTGTGTGTCTGGGGTCAGGGCTGTGTGTGTGTGTGTCAGCTTTTCTCTATCCAATCAGAGCATCAGGATCAACGTACAGCCCCGCTCTTTTCTCTACAGTCAAGCAAACTAGCCAGTTGAGTTATTTAGACCACTTAATGCCTCACATTTGATTGAATGATGCGCTGGCACCCCCCCCCAAAAAATGTATTTCCCCGATCACAGATAACAACAAAAATGACTCGAATCGTATCATAACAGTTACACATGTCTGTTTCGATACTCGTTTTGTCTGACTACTCTAGACTGGGGGCTGCTTCTGAATTATTGAAATAATTTTAAATGGTGTTTTTCACATCAGCAACTCTAGTGTGTGTGTCTTGTCTGTCCTCTGTACGGTCTCTACACCATAGAGCAGTGGGAACTTTTTTTTGGGGGGGGGGGAAATGAAGAGTCTCAGATTATTGTAATTATATATAACACACACAAACCTTGAGAAAGATAATAAATTAGTATTTATTGTTTCTCTTCATTTTGATGATCAATTTTAAAACTCTCCTTCCTATTTCGCAACAAAGCATCCTTCACTCATGCTGCCAAACATACCCTTGTAAAACTGACCATCCTACCGATCCTCGACTTCGGCGATGTCATGTACAAAATAGCCTCCAATACCCTACTCAATAAATTGGATGCAGTCTATCACAGTGCCATCCGTTTTGTCACCAAAGCCCCATGTACTACCCACCACTGGACCTGTACGCTCTCGTTGGCTGGCCCTCGCTTCATACTCGTCGCCAAACCCACTGGCTCCAGGTCATCTACAAGACCCTGCTAGGTAAAGTCCCCCCTTATCTCAGCTCGCTGGTCACCATAGCAGCACCCACCTGTAGCACGCGCTCCAGCAGGTATATCTCTCTGGTCACCCCCAAAACCAATTCTTCCTTTGGCTGCCTCTCCTTCCAGTTCTCTGCTGCCTATGACTGGAATGAACTACAAAAATCTCTGAAACTGGAAACACTTATCTCCCTCACTAGCTTTAAGCACCAGCTGTCAGAGCAGTTCACAGATTACTGCACCTGTACATAGCCCATTTATAATTTAGCCCAAACAACTACCTCTCCCCCTACTGTATTTATTTATTTATTTATTTTGCTACTTTGCACCCCATTATTTCTATCTTTACTTTGCACATTCTTCCACTGCAAATCTACCATTCCAGTGTTTTACTTGCTATATTTACTTTTCCACCATGGCCTTTTTTGCCTTTACCTCCCTTATCTCACCTCATTTGCTCACATTGTATATAGACTTATTTTTCTACTGTATTATTGACTGTATGTTTGTTTTACTCCATGTGTAACTCTGTGTTGTTGTATGTGTCGAACTGCTTTGCTTTATCTTGGCCAGGTCGCAATTGTAAATGAGAACTTGTTCTCAACTTGCCTACCTGGTTAAATAAAGGTGAATTATTTTTTTATTTTTTTAAGTATGTGCACTAAGGTTTAATACACTATATAATCAAAAGTATGTGGACACCCCTTCAAATTAGTGGTGTGGTGGCATTTTCCAGTATTACCAAATGAGATTTACAAACTACACACCAGTCAGAGTTATACTTAAGCTACATCTTTAATTAGCTTTAAGCTTTAGCCTTTGACTTTCAACAGTTGACGATCTATAATGAACCGTTGAGAGTGACTACAGAAAAATGCAAAGATCTTTTATAGCCAAGATACACCCCTCTCAACTTACATGACGAACCACAGATCTTAGGAACTCTTCACAAAGGGACTTTTACTTGAGAAAGGAGTATCCCGTAGCCAGATAGCATTCGCTCTAAATTGTCGCTCAGTTTGGTCTCTAAAACGAGGTTCTAATCTCGTTCCTGGTACTCGTTCCTAGTACAAAAACATTACCTCATCCAAGGCATAACTCAATTGTCAACTCTAGATACTCCCATCTCAAGTAAACCCCTTCTTGACTCCACTCCTGGACAAGCTCACTGAGGGGAGTGAGCCTCTAGGTCATACACTATCCCAGGATAAGTGTAAGATCAGAGAGGACCTACAATGTTTCCAGACACTGCCATACACCTCCCCCCAATGGGAAAAGGAGGGAGTGACTGGCACACAGACATTGTGGAGACAAGTAATTGGTTCCCCATTAATCACGCCATCCCTTCACATGGTTTAAGAATAGGTAAAGACACATTCACATATGAAGACAATGTTCCATTCTGTCCCCTTTCTGATATTCTGCATAGCACCAGGGACATGTGAAAGACAAGCCTGGCCTCTCCCCTCTCTGGGCCCCAAGTGACTGAGCCCTAGCTGAGGGGAAAGTGCAACTGCCAACACTAATCCAAAAGGATACATTCTAATGACAAGTATCTCACATAAGCATATTATATAAATAAAACATCTTATTTATCTATGTTACCCAACTAATTCTGATTCATCTGCCACAGTGGATTTGGCTATTTCAGCTGTATCCATTGCTGACAGATGTATAAAATCGAGCACACTGCCATGCAATCTCCATAGACAAACATTGGCAGTAGATTAGCCTTACTGAATGCCACCTTTCCAACAAGTCAGTTTGTCAAATTTCGGCCCTGCTAGAGCTGCCTTGGTCAACTGTAAGTGCTGTTGTTGTGAAATGGAAAAGTCCAGGAGCAACAACGGCTCAGTCGCGAAGTGGTAGACCACAAAGCTCACAGAACGGGACTGCTGAAGTGCGTAGCACTCACTACCGAGTTCCAAACTGCCTCTGGAAGAAACACCAGCACAAGAACTGTTTGTTGGGAGCTTCATGAAATGGGTTTCCATGGCTGAGCAGCAGCACACAAGCCTAAAATCACCATGATTCACCACTGCCAAGCGTCGGCTGGATCGGTGTAAAGCTCGCCACCATTGGACTCTGGAGCAGTGGAAATGCGTTCTCTGGAGTGATGAATCGCGCTTCACCATCTGGCAGTGCGACGGACGAATCTGGGTTTGGGGATGCCAGGAGAACGCTACCTGCCCCAATGCATAGTGCCAACTGTAAAGTTTGGTGGAGGAAGAATAATGGTCTGGGAATGTTTTTCACATCACGCTCTTCATATAAATAAGTAAATTATTATAGTTTACCGGTTTCTTGCAATTATTTATCCCGGGAAAATGGAGTGGGTTTGGTTGGTAAATCTCTGTAACCCGGTTCCCCAACATTAAACTCTAGTGTGAACCAAACACAAAACAAAGAAATTACATTTGGCAAATTCTATGCATTTAACTATTAAATACATAATTAACAATCATAAATGATGTCTTTCACCTTGTGACACTACACAAACAATACAATATAATCGAGTGTTCTGTTTGATTCTACAGTACAATATAATGGAGTGTTCTGTTTAATTCTACAATATAATGGAGTGTTCTGTTTGATTCTACAGTACAATATAATGGAGTGTTCTGTTTAATTCTACAATATAATATAATGGAGTGTTCTGTTTAATTCTACAATACAATATAATGGAGTGTTCTGTTTAATTCTACAATATAATGGAGTGTTCTGTTTAATTCTACAATACAATATAATGGAGTGTTCTGTTTAATTCTACAATACAATATAATGGAGTGTTCTGTTTTAATTCTACAGTACAATATAATGCAGTGCTTTGTTTGATTCTACAGTACAATATAATGGAGTGCTTTGTTTGATTCTACAGTACAATATAATGGAGTGTTCTGTTTAATTCTACAATATAATGGAGTGTTCTGTTTAATTCTACAATATAATATAATGGAGTGTTCTGTTTAATTCTACAATATAATGGAGTGTTCTGTTTAATTCTACAATATAATGGGGTGTTCTGTTTAATTGTACGATACAATATAATGGAGTGTTCTGTTTAATTCTACAATATAATATAATGGAGTGTTCTGTTTTAATTCTACAATATAATGGAGTGTTCTGTTTAATTCTACAATACAATATAATGGAGTGTTCTGTTTAATTCTACAATATAATGGAGTGTTCTGTTTTAATTCTACAATATAATGGAGTGTTCTGTTTAATTCTACAATACAATATAATGGAGTGTTCTGTTTAATTCTACAATATAATGGAGTGTTCTGTTTAATTCTACAATATAATGGAGTGTTCTGTTTAATTCTACAATATAATGGAGTGTTCTGTTTAATTATACAATATAATATAATGGAGTGTTCTGTTTAATTCTACAATACAATATAATGGAGTGTTCTGTTTAATTCTACAATATAATTGAGTGTTCTGTTTAATTATACAATATAATGGAGTGTTCTGTTTAATTCTACAGTACAATATAATGGAGTGTTCTGTTTAATTCTACAATATAATATAATGGAGTGTTCTGTTTAATTCTACAATATAATATAATGGAGTGTTCTGTTTAATTCTACAATATAATATAATGGAGTGTTCTGTTTAATTCTACAATATAATATAATGGAGTGTTCTGTTTAATTCTACAATATAATGGAGTGTTCTGTTTAATTCTACAGTACAATATAATGGAGTGTTCTGTTTAATTATACAATATAATATAATGGAGTGTTCTGTTTAATTCTACAATACAATATAATGGAGTGTTCTGTTTAATTATACAATATAATATAATGGAGTGTTCTGTTTAATTCTACAATACAATATAATGTAGTGTTCTGTTTAATTCTACAGTACAATATAATGGAGTGTTCTGTTTAATTCTACAATATAATGGAGTGTTCTGTTTAATTCTACAATATAATGGAGTGTTCTGTTTAATTCTACAATATAATATAATGGAGTGTTCTTTTTAATTCTACAATACAATATAATGGAGTGTTCTGTTTAATTCTACAATATAATGGAGTGTTCTGTTTAATTCTACAATATAATGGAGTGTTCTGTTTAATTCTACAATAAAATGGAGTGTTCTTTTTAATTGTACAATATAATATAATGGAGTGTTCTGTTTTAATTCTACAATACAATATAATGGAGTGTTCTGTTTAATTCTACAGTACAATATAATGGAGTGTTCTGTTTAATTATACAATATAATGGAGTGTTCTGTTTAATTATACAATATAATGGAGTGTTCTGTTTAATTCTACAATATAATGGAGTGTTCTGTTTAATTCTACAATATAATGGAGTGTTCTGTTTAATTCTACAATATAATGGAGTGTTCTGTTTAATTATACAATATAATATAATGGAGTGTTCTGTTTAATTCTACAATATAATGGAGTGTTCTGTTTAATTCTACAATATAATGTGGTGTTCTGTTTTTAATTGTACGATACAATATAATGGAGTGTTCTGTTTAATTCTACAATACATTATAATGGAGTGTTCTGTTTAATTCTACAATACATTATAATGGAGTGTTCTGTTTAATTCTACAATATAATATAATGGAGTGTTCTGTTTAATTGTACGATACAATATAATGGAGTGTTCTGTTTAATTCTACAATATAATATAATGGAGTGTTCTGTTTAATTGTACGATACAATATAATGGAGTGTTCTGTTTAATTCTACGATACACACGTCATAACTAATTCTACGATACACACGTCATATCTTTAACCCTGTTGGTTGTGATGTCTGTTCTGGTCGTCAGAGGTCAGTTGAAGCTCCATGGCTGTCCAGTGTTGAGTCCAGCTGTGTGGTGGTTGGTCAAGGGATGCTGATGTGTGTGGACCCCGCCACTCTCGCCCTCTACACCCTCCCGATACAGGCTGAGGAGACGCCACAGTTCAACCAGATCCTACTACAGGTAACTCCTGCTCAACCGTGACTTGAAGCTCTGAAGTGTAAAGAAAGTCTTCAGTCTTCATCGTCTCAGTTAGGTGGACATGTTGGTGTGTAACAGGCTATATATTGTAGCCATCGATTTAAAACATCTACCAAACAACCCCCCCCCCCCCTAGTCTCTGGATCTGGAGGTGTCGCCAAGCTTCCAGCCCGTCCTGGTGTCCAGCCAGCCCCACCCGGCCCGCTCCCCCCTCTCAGAGTTCTTTCTCCAGCTCGGACCAGACCATCACGTCCTGCTGCAGCTCAATGCTGATGGATACACCATCGCCCCACTCAGAGACTTCCAGCCGGTACAGAATCACCATTCAGTCATTTAATAAACTTAATTTATCCCAATTTATTGCCACTTATTTGTTTCCTGTACTACACATCTCTCTGGATAGTGATTCTGCTAAGTGGCATATATTATTATTATATTATTTACCATTTAAACCTGAACAAGATTTTACCTCAAATTGTTGTTAGTTGGGAGATCAATGGAAGCTGAAGGAGTTCTGTGACTGACTGACTAACTGACTGGAGAATGTCCATGTCTCTAGGCGTTCTTGGTCTCATTTGCCACCACGGGGGAGAAGACTGTTGCTGCCGTCATGACTCCCAAAAACGAAACCGTGAGTCGTCAAAAAAAAAACTTCTTTTTTTTTTAAAGATGTCTCAGAATGACCTCAAATCTAAGTGTCACATCATGCATGGGGTCATATAGTGTGTAGTTAGTTATACTGAAGTAGGTAACCTATTTGTATTTATTTTTTACGCTTCCTTTCTGTTCCGACTCCAGGCTTGTGCTATCAATCTGTTCAGCGCTGATTCTGGTCGTAGGCTGTTGGATACAACTGTCATCTTCCCCTTGGATCTTAACGGTGGGAAACCACACAAGGTGAGAGTCGCTACAGATGTGTGTCTGTATGTATGATGAGAACTATCATGGGGAATATAGAGTAGGGATTGGAAACTTTGATGAGGGTGGGGGGACAACAAAAAATCTGAACTCGTCATGGGGGGGCCGCAGTGGCTCGGTCTGTGTACCCACATCCGTATTCCCAACTTGCAAGCAAAACATTTTAGCGGCTACCCCTCTTGACAGCGGAGATTTTAGTTGTTAATCTTAGTTGTTTATGTTTTGGGGGTGTTTGAGAATTTATCCACGGGCTTCCAAAAAGGGGGGCTGCCAATTGCCCATCCCTGGTATTGATTATAGAGCTGGGATGGGCAAATGGCGGCCATGCGACCCACGGCCCACCTTTTTTGAAGGCCCTCTGATCAATTTATTCAGTCGGAGTCTCAACTTACTGTTGCTAGGTAGAATAGTAGTTGGAATACACAAGGTGCTATTTCAACATGGCGTTGTGCATCAGCAGTTTTTCTCTTATGTCAGTCAATTTGGCCAATTAACCTGATATTATCAGCATGTTTTGGGGGGGGGTTGCCAATTTAGTTTAGCGGACAGCTATCTAAACTTGTTATCATGGTTGAATTACCAGCCAGGGGGCCCTCATTGATTTTGTTAGTCAGTCTCGCTCAGATATCATATTAAAAACATGCCAATATTTCTCTCTGCCGCATGGTAAAATGAGTAGAATTGCACAAAAATGAACTCTAAAACGTACAAAATGTCTCTCCGCTGTCAAGACGGGGGGGAGGGGGGGTGTACAGATTTTTTTTGTGGCCCCGACCCTCTTCAACGTTGACAAAGTCCCTGGTATAGAGTAGTCTGGCATGAGCCCCACCGAGCCAACGCATCACCTGTTGGAATATACCTGTGTAGAGGTGCTGGAGGGAAATCAATCAGTCAGATGGGTGTGCTTAAAGACTGTGTTCTTTTTTGTTCAGGAAGTCGGGTGTTAAATGAGGTCCGTAACAGTGTCTTCCCTCCCCAGCTGTATGTCCATGCCTTCCTGAAGAAGGACGACTCTGTGGGCTACAGGGTCCTAGTGCAGACACAGGACCATGCTCTCACCTTTATACAGCAGCCAGGTACACACACACACACACACACACACACACACACACACACACACACACACACACACACACACACACACACACACACACACACACACACACACGCACACTGTGGTGGCTTATTTCTGCTTTACCAAATGAGGAGAGTTACAAACTTCACACACCAGTCAGAGTTATACTTAAACTACATCTTTAATAATAAGAGCTTTGCAATAGCAATTTGACTTTCAATGATGCACCATTTCAAATGAACGATTGGGAGTGACTACAGAAAATTACAAAGATCTTTTATAGCCAAGATACACCCCTCTCAACCTACATGACGAACCACAGATCTTAGGAACTCTTCACAAAGGGACTTCATAATTGAGAAAGGGGTATCCCTTAGCCAGATAACATTCGCTCTAAATTATCGCTCAGTTTGGGCCTTAAGACAAGGTTCTAATCTCGTTCCTGGTACTTCATAGTACAGAACCATTACCTCATGTTCTCTGGAATGCTCTTTAGGTTTTATCACCCAAAGACATGGTAAATCTCCTCTGTCAGTGCTATCTCATAGAGGCCCATCCTCAGTGGAACACACACACAATAGTTAACAGAATACTCTATTCTGTCGAATAAAACAACTATTATAATGTAATACAAGCATTATAACATAATCTTGCAATTTTTCACGACAACACACACACTGGAACGTTCATACACACACACACACACACACACACACACACACACACACTGGAACGTTCATACACACACACACACACACACACACACACACACACACACACACACACACTGGAATGTACACACACACACACACACATTGGAACATACACACACACACACACATACTGGAACATACACACACACACACACACACTGGAACGTTCACACACAGGCACACACACTGGAACGTTCACACACACGCACACACACTGGAACGTTCACATACACTGGAACGTACACACACACACAAACACACACACTGGAATGTACACACACACACACACACACACACTGGAATGTTCACACACACACAAACACACACACACACACTGGAATGTGTACACACACACTGGAACACAGTAATGCTGGACCACACACACTAGACGAGGCTTCTAACCAACACCTGTGATTCCAGGACGTGTGGTATGGACCAGAGAGGAGGCCCTAGCTGATGTTGTAACCATGGAGATGGTTGACCTGCCACTCACTGGGACCCAGGCGGAGCTGGAGGGGGAGTTTGGCAAGAAAGCTGGTAAAGAACATCCTGGCTAACATGATTCATTTTATCATTTTAAAAACATGCATAGCAAAGACAACCGTGCATAAATAAAATAATGAGGATGACACAAAAAAAGGAGTTGTCCCGAAAACAATACTGTCAATGCCTAGTCATTCCCTTCAAATCTATGTATTCAAGTTTAACATTTATTTTAAAAAAAATGTTAAAAAAAATGTTTTTTTTTAACTTCTGAGTATTTCCTTTTTGAATGTGTTTTATCTCTTTATGTTACTTAACCATGTCTTAAGTTAATACTCCTGAACGTATCGTTATCTGCCGTTGGCTTCATGTCTCGCTCTGTCTCTTTGGTTTTCTCATTGCTACGCTTGGATCCAGCCATTCAAGGTAACGCTATGAGCTTTCCGTCCTTTCTGTGGTCCTGTGTTGAAGGTGTGGTCCTGTGTTGAAGGTGTGGTCCTCTGTTGAAGGTGTGGTCCTCTGTTGAAGGTGTGGTCCTGTGTTGAAGGTGTGGTCCTGTGTTGAAGGTGTGGTCCTGTGTTGAAGGTGTGGTCCTGTGTTGAAGGTGTGGTCCTGTGTTGAAGGTGTGGTCCTGTGTTGAAGGTGTGGTCCTGTGTTGAAAGTGTGGTCCTGTGTTGAAGGTGTGGTCCTGTGTTGAAGGTGTGGTCCTGTGTTGAAGGTGTGGTCCTGTGTTGAAGGTGTGGTCCTGTGTTGAAGGTGTGGTCCTGTGTTGAAGGTGTGGTCCTGTGTTGAAGGTGTGGTCCTGTGTTGAAGGTGTGGTCCTGTGTTGAAGGTGTGGTCCTGTGTTGAAGGTGTGGTCCTGTGTTGAAGGTGTGGTCCTGTGTTGAAGGTGTGGTCCTGTGTTGAAGGTGTGGTCCTGTGTTGAAGGTGTTGTATTTTGTAAGATCAGTAGCAAATTGCTCTGATAAAGTTTCATGCTTTGTTGTTTCTTGTAATTTGTCATTTTGTGTTTCGTTGTAGTTTGTGCTCATCATTGGAGTATTTTAGTGTCCCTGTAGAAAGCATGCAGCCTGCTGTCGTGAAACACATCACTCCCTAACAATAATGGATTTGAATCTAAAGAAATAAGATGTGACTGGAACTGTAGATACCAACATGTGTCTGTCTCCCTCCCCCTCAGACGGGTTGTTCCCCATGGTCCTGAAGCGTCTGTCATCCCAGGTGACTCTGCTGCAGGCGTGGCTGGCACACCTGTGGAAGCTGTTCTACGAAGCCCGTAAACCCCGCAGCCAGGTTAAGAACGAGGTCACCATAGAAACGTTGTCCAGGGATGAGTTCAACCTGCAGAAGATGATGGTTATGGTCACGGCCTCGGGGAAGGTGAGCCGGAGAGAGTGTGTGTGTGTGTAGATGGCAGAAGGTGAGAAACTACCTGGTTAAAAACATGTATAGAAGAAAATAAGAAACTAGTTCAGCTGCTAGACGGGATCTACTGCCTGTCGACCTCAGCACCAACATTGGGCTAGATGGGATCTATTGTCTGTCGACCTCCGCACCAACATTGGTAGTGATGGGATCTACTGTCTGTCGACCTCCGCACCAACATTGGTAGCACTTTACTATAGTCCTGATGAGGCTCATAAATGTTTAGACTTTTTGAAAGCACGCAGTGTCTGTATATGTACAGTTGAAGTCGGAAGTTTACATACACTTAGGTTGGAGTCATTAAAACTCGTTTTTCAACCACTCCACAAATTTCTTGTTAACAAACTATAGTTTTGGCAAGTCGGTTAGGATATCTACTTTGTGCATGACACAAGTAATTTTTCCAACAATTGTTTACAGGCAGATTATTTCACTTATAATTCACTGTATCACAATTCCAGTGGGTCAGAAGTTTACATACACTAAGTTGACTGTGCCTTTAAACAGCTTTGAAAATTCCAGAAAATGATGTCATGGCTTTAGAAGCTTCTGATAGGCTAATTGACATCATTTGAGTCAATTGGAGGTGTACCTGTGGATGTATTTCAAGGTCAATCTTCAAACTCAGTGTCTCTTTGCTTGACATCATGGGAAAATCAAAAGAAATCAGCCAAGACATCAGAAAAAACATTGTATACCTTCACAAGTCTGGTTCATCCTTGGGAGAAATTTCCAAATGCCTGAAGGTACCACATTCATCTGTACAAACAATAGTACGCAAGTATAAACACCATGGGACCACGCAGCTGTCATACCGCTCAGGAAGGAGATGTGTTCTGTCTCCTGGAGATGATCGTACTTTGGTGCGAAAAGTGCAAATCAATCCCAGAACAACAGAAAAGGACATTGTGAAGATGCTGGAGGAAACAGGTACAAAAGTATCTATATCCACAGTAAAACGAGTCCTATATCGACATAACCTGAAAGGCCGCTCAGCAAGGAAGAAGCCACTGCTCCAAAACCACCATAAAAAAGCCAGACTACGGTTTGTAACTGCACATGGGGACAAAGATCGTACTTTTTGGAGAAATGTCCTCTGGTCTGATGAAACAAAAATAGAACTGTTTGGCCATAATGACCATCGTTATGTTTGGAGGAAAAAGGGGAGGCTTGCAAGCAGAAGAACACCATCCCAACCGTGAAGCACGGGGTGGCAGCATCATGTTGTGGGGGTGCATTGCTGCAGGAGGGACTGGTGTACTTCACAAGATAGATGGCATCATGAGGCAGGAAAATGATGTGGATATATTGAAGCAACATCTCAAGACATCAGTCAGGAAGTTAAAGCTTGGTCGCAAATGGGTCTTCCAAATGGACAATGACCCCAAGCATACTTCCAAAGTTGTGGCAAAATGGCTTAAGGACAACGAAGTCAAGGTATTGGAGTGGCCATCACAAAGCCCTGACCTCAGTCCTAATAGAACATTTGTGGGTAGAACTGAAAAAGTGTGTGCAAGCAAGGAGGCCTATAAACCTGACTCAGTTACACCAGCTCTGTCAGGAGGAATGGGACAAAATTCACCCAACTTATTGTGGGAAGCTTGTGGAAGGCTACCCAAAACGTTTGACCCAAGTTAAACAATTTAAAGGCAATGCTACCAAATACTAATTGAGTGTATGTAAACTTCTGACCGACTGGGAATGTGATAAAAAAAAAAAAAGCTGAAATAAATTATTCTCTCTACAATTATTCTGACATTTCACATTCTTAAAACAAAGTGGTGATCCTAACTGACCTAAGACAGAAATTGTGAAAAACTGAGTTAAAATGTATTTGGCTAAAGGGGTATGTCAATTTCCGACTTCAACTGTATGTATGTATTATTATTTTTTTTTGTACTTGAGTACTCAAATGAAAAACAAAATACATTTTTAGAACTCAAGACCCACACTGGAAAAATGTGTGTGCATTTATCTAAATTGCCCCATATATATTCAGTCAATAAAACAAATTTTAAAAAATAATGGAAACTGTAAGATCCACTCTTTATGTTATATCGTGTAACACAATCTGAAATATCAACTGGTTATATATACAGTACCGGTCAAAAGTTGGGACACACCTACTCATTCAAGTTTTTTTTTCTTCTTTTTTTTTTTTTTACTATTTTCTACATTGTAGAATAGTAGTGAAGACATCAAAACTATGAAATAACACATATGGAATCATGTAGTAACCAAGAAAAGTGTTAAACAAATCAAAATATATTTTATATTTGAGATTCTTCAAAGTAACCAACCTTTGCCTTGATGACAGCTTTGCAAAACCAGGCCATGAGGTCGAACGAATTGTCCGTAGAGATCCGAGACAGTATTGTGTCAACGCACAGATCTGGGGAAGGGTACCAAAACATTTCTGCAGCAATGAAGGTCCCCAAGAACACAGTGGCTTCCATCATTCTTAAATGGATGAAGTTTGGAACCACCAAGACTCTTCCTAGAGCTGGCCACCCGGCCAAACTGTGCAAGCGGGGGAGAAGGGCCTTGGCCACTCTGACAGCTCCAGAGGTCCTCTGTGGAGATGGGAGAACCTTCCAGAAGGACAACCATCTCTGCAGCACTCCACCAATCAGGCCTTTATGGTAAAGTGGCCAGACAGAAGCGGCTCCTTAGTTAAAGGCACATGACAGCCTGCTTGGAGTTTGCCAAAAGGCACCTAAAGACTCTCAGATCATGAGAAACAAGGTTCTTTGGTCTGATGTAACCAAGATTGAACTCTGTGGCCTGAATGCCAAGCGTCATGTTCGGAGGAAACCTGGCACCATCCCTACGGTGAAGCATGGTGGTGGCAGCATCATGCTGTGGGGATGTTTTTCAGCGGAAGGGCTCAGACTGGGGCGAAGGTTCTCCTTCCAACAGGACAACAACCCTAATCACACAGCCAAGACAATGTAGAAGTGACTTCAAGTCTCAATGTCCTTGAGTGACCCAGCCATAGCCTGGACTTGAACCCGATCAAACATCTCTGGAGAGACCTGAAAATAGCTGTGCATCAACGCTCCCCAACCAACCTGACAGAGCAGAGAAGAATCTGCGGAGAAGAATTGGAGAAACTCCCCAGATACAGGTGTGCCAAGCTTGTAGCGTCATACCCAAGAAGATTTGAGGCTGTAATCGCTGCCAAAGGTGCTTCAACAAAGTACTAAGGGTCTGAATACTTATGTAAATGTTATATTTCAGTTTAAAATGTTTTTTCATACATTTGCAAAAATGTCTATTAATCTGTTATTACTTTGTCATTGTCTGTAGATTGATGGGGGGGGAAAGCAATTGAATCCATTTTAGAATAAGGCTGTAATGTAACAAAATGTGGAACAAGTGAAGGGATCTGAATACTTTCCCAATGCACTGTACACATTTATTGTTTTGGAAACATTACAAAGCTCATCTGTTTTTTGTTGTTGTTGTTGTGCCCTGCAAATCCAAATGTACAAATGGAACACTTGAGTCAAAGCAAATTAACGTAGTCATCAAGACAACATTTTACTTGCCCATTCCGGCAGCCACAAAGCACATTCCACCAAATACACTGAAGTAAAATATAAACGCAACTTGTAAAGTGCTGAAATAAAAGATCTCCGAAATGTTCCATACGCACAAAAGCGTATTTCTCTCAAATTTTGCCAGAAAAGCCGCCTCAGTTGTTTTAGAGAATTTGTCAGTACGTCCAACCGGTCAAACAGCCGCAGACCCACGTGTATGGCGTGTGGGCGAGTTGTGAACAGAGTGCCCCATGGTGGTGGCAGGATTATGGAATGGGCAGGCATAAGCTACGGACAACGAACACAATTGCATTTTATCGATGGCAATTTGAACGCACAAAGATACCGTGACGAGATCCTGAGGCCCATTGTCGTGCCATTTATCCGCTGCCATTACCTCATGTTTCAGCATGATGATGCACAGCCCCATGTCACACGGATCTGTAAACAATTCCTGGATACATTGTCTGCATACTCACCAGACATGTCACCCATTGAGCATGTTTGGGATGCTCTGGATCGACGTGTACTACAGCAACTTCGTACAGCCATTGAAGAGGAGTGGGGACAACATTCCACAGGCCACAATCAACAGCCTGATCAACTCTATGTGAAAGAGATGTGTTTGCGCTGCATGAGGCAAATGGTGGTCACACCAGATACTGACTGGTGTTCTGATCCACGCCCCTACCTTTTTGTTGTTGCTATTGATATTCCCAGTCGTGTGAAATCCATAGATTAGGACCTAATGAATTTATTTTAATTGACTGATTTCCTTCAATGAACTGTAACTCAGTAAAATCTTTAGAAATTGTTCCATGTTGTGTTTTTATATTTTTGTTCAGGATAGTTTTACGGTATTAGAAAACATTTTGATTGAGCTTTGACGTCCGTTGGAGTACTGGATTACTTGCTTATCACTATGCTGGATGTTGTCACTTCAGTCGTCGTAGTAACACAAGCTCCATATGCTCTGAATGTCTTGTGTTTTTTTTGTGTGCAATCGATAAGTAAACTATTGGAATGTTTTGGTGGTTTCACAGCACGTTCATCTCAGCCAATAGTCTTGAGTCGTACTTTATAGGCCTCTCTATTTAGCTGAAGGATTTCATCTTTTTTTATCTCTGTTTGGTTCCAGCTCTTTGGCATCGACAGCAAGTCGGGCTCTATTCTGTGGAAGCACTACCTGGAGAATGTCCAGCCCAACGCAGTTTTCAAACTGATAGTCCAGAGGACCACCGCTCACTTCCCCCATCCTCCACAATGCACTCTGCTCATCAAGGATAAGGTAGGAACAACACCGTGTTGCGAACTAGTCCTTACAACACCATTCTGTGGGTGTTATTTTATAAATGATTATCAATTATTTATTACATATTGCAAATTAACTTAGTTATTTGATCTTGAACATGAGAAATACATTGTTAAAGCATCTCAGTAGGATTTAGGTCCTAAGTGTTTACATAGCTATGCAGGGCTGCCCCTTTTACGACTTGATGTAATGTTGGGTGAAATGTCTCTAGTTAAAAGAAAATGTACTACCTCCCCCCAGGACACTGGCCTGGCCTCCCTGCATGTGTTCAACCCCATCTTTGGCAGGAAGAGTCACATCGCCCTGCCGGTCCTGCCCCGCCCCATCCTCCAGTCACTACTACTACCGGTTATAGACCAGGATTACGCCAAGGTCCTGCTGCTGGTCGATGACCAATACAAGGTAAGTCTAGGGCTGTCTGATTTAAGGTCTTGGGGGGGGGGGGCTGAAACGTCAGTGGAAAATAAAACATTCTGCTGCATTGTGGGAGAGATTTGCACCAATGTTTTCTAATGTACCTGTTCTTGTTGACTGAACCTCACAGCTGATTACTGTGCGCTAATTATTCTGTATTTTATTGATTGTCCTCCCTCCAGGTGACAGCCTTCCCCTCCACTAAAAACGTCCTGCAGCAGCTCCAGGAGATGTCCTCCTCGATCTTCTTCTACCTGATCCGCTCAGATCAGGGAAACCTGTCTGGATTCAGGCTGCGCAAGGTGACTTAACACTGTGTATTTGTGTGTGTTTGTGTGTGCTTGCTTGTTTGTGTGTGCGAGCATGGAACATTAGTTTGTGTGTGTCTGCGTGAATGTGACATTCATTGTGTGTTTGAGACATTCATTGTGTGTGTTTGTGACATTAAATGTGTGTGTGTGTGTGTGTGTGTGTGTGTGTGTGTGTGTGTGTGTGTGTGTGTGTGTGTGTGTGTGTGTGTGTGTGTGTGTGTGTGTGTGTGTGTTCATCCAGGACCTGTCCACAGAGCGGATCTGGGAGGTGGTCCTACCTACAGAGGTCCAGAAGATAGTAGCGGTCAATGGGAAGAGACCCAACGAGCATGTCCACTCTCAGGGCAGAGTGATGGGAGACCGTAGTGTTCTCTACAAGGTAGTGTAATGACAGCTCAACGTACTAGTAAACTACAGGGTCCACACTCAACAATTACAGATTAAGGGATGGTTTCCCAGATCCAGTCCTGGACTAGTTTTTAAATTAAAAGTTTAAAACTGGCAACAAAAGTTTAACTTTTAATACTTCACGAGGGACAAGGGCAAAATACAAACGTTTTAGAATTAATAAAGTAGTAATATTGTGTGCAGACCTGAATAACAGTCTCTTTCCTTTTTAC
Source organism: Salvelinus namaycush (assembly GCF_016432855.1). NCBI lineage: Eukaryota > Metazoa > Chordata > Actinopteri > Salmoniformes > Salmonidae > Salvelinus > Salvelinus namaycush. The sequence continues at coordinate 2,722,295 of NC_052320.1, read as the reverse complement.
TACAGTACCTGAACCCTAACCTGCTGGCAGTGGTGACAGAGAGTACAGACGCCCACCCTGAGCGTGCCTTCGTGGGCATGTTCTTGATCGATGGTGTGACCGGACGCATCATCCATGAAGCTGTCCAGAGGAAGGCCAGGGGGCCCGTCCACTTTGTCCATTCTGAGAACTGGGTGGTGGTGAGTAGTAGTAGTAGCAGCAGTAGTAGTAGTAGCAGTAGTAGTAGTAGCAGCAGTAGTAGTAGCAGCAGTAGTAGTAGCAGCAGTATTAGTAGTAGTAGCAGCAACAGTAGTAGTAGTAGTAGTAGCAGCAGTAGTAGTAGTAGTAGTAGTAGTAGCAGCAACAGTAGTAGTAGCAGCAGCAACAGTAGTAGCAGCAGCAACAGTGGTGGTAGTAGTAGCAGCAGCAGTAGTAGTAGTAGTAGTAGTAGTAGCAGCAACAGTAGTAGTAGCAGCAGCAACAGTAGTAGCAACAGTGGTGGTAGTAGTGGTAGTAGTAGCAGTAGTAGTAGTAGTAGTAGTAGTAGTAGCAACAGTGGTGGTGGTAGTAGTAGCAACAGTGGTGGTGGTGGTAGTAGCAACAGTGGTGGTGGTAGTAGTAGCAACAGTGGTGGTGGTAGTAGTAGCAACAGTGGTGGTGGTGGTAGTAGCAACAGTGGTGGTGGTAGTAGTAGCAACATTGGTGGTGGTAGTAGTAGCAACATTGGTGGTGGTAGTAGTAGTAGCAACAGTGGTGGTAGTAGTAGTAGTAGCAACAGTGGTGGTAGTAGTAGCAACAGTGGTGGTAGTAGTAGCAACAGTGGTGGTGGTAGTAGTAGCAACAGTGGTGGTGGTAGTAGTAGCAACAGTGGTGGTGGTAGTAGTAGCAGCAGTGGTGGTGGTAGTAGTAGTAGCAACAGTGGTGGTAGTAGTAGCAACAGTGGTGGTAGTAGTAGCAACAGTGGTGGTAGTAGTAGCAACAGTGGTGGTGGTAGTAGTAGCAACAGTGGTGGTGGTAGTAGTAGCAACAGTGGTGGTGGTAGTAGTAGCAACAGTGGTGGTGGTAGTAGTAGCAACAGTGGTGGTGGTGGTAGTAGTAGCAACAGTGGTGGTGGTAGTAGTAGTAGCAGTGGTGGTGGTGGTGGTAGTAGTAGCAGCAGCAGTGGTGGTGGTAGTAGTAGCAACAGTGGTGGTGGTAGTAGTAGCAACAGTGGTGGTGGTAGTAGTAGCAACAGTGGTGGTGGTAGTAGTAGTAGCAGTGGTGGTAGTAGTAGTAGCAGTGGTGGTGGTAGTAGTAGCAGTGGTGGTGGTGGTGGTAGTAGTAGCAGTGGTGGTGGTAGTAGTAGTAGAAGTGGTGGTGGTGGTAGTAGTAGTAGCAGCAGCAGTGGTGGTGGTAGTAGTAGCAGCAGTGGTGGTGGTAGTAGTAGCAACAGTGGTGGTGGTAGTAGTAGCAACAGTGGTGGTGGTAGTAGCAACAGTGGTGGTGGTAGTAGTAGCAACATTGGTGGTGGTAGTAGTAGCAACAGTAGTAGTGGTAGTAGTAGCAACAGTGGTGGTGGTAGTAGTAGCAACAGTGGTGGTGGTAGTAGTAGCAACAGTGGTGGTGGTAGTAGTAGCAACAGTGGTGGTGGTAGTAGTAGCAACAGTGGTGGTGGTAGTAGTAGCAACAGTGGTGGTGGTAGTAGTAGCAACAGTGGTGGTGGTAGTAGTAGCAGCAGTGGTGGTGGTAGTAGTAGTAGCAGTGGTGGTGGTAGTAGTAGTAGCAGTGGTGGTGGTAGTAGTAGCAACAGTGGTGGTGGTAGTAGTAGCAACAGTGGTGGTGGTAGTAGTAGCAACAGTGGTGGTGGTAGTAGTAGCAACAGTGGTGGTGGTAGTAGTAGCAACAGTGGTGGTGGTAGTAGTAGCAACAGTGGTGGTGGTAGTAGTAGCAACAGTGGTGGTGGTAGTAGTAGCAACAGTGGTGGTGGTAGTAGTAGCAGCAGTGGTGGTGGTAGTAGTAGTAGCAGTGGTGGTGGTAGTAGTAGTAGCAGTGGTGGTGGTAGTAGTAGCAACAGTGGTGGTGGTAGTAGTAGCAACAGTGGTGGTGGTAGTAGTAGCAACAGTGGTGGTGGTAGTAGTAGCAACAGTGGTGGTGGTAGTAGTAGCAACAGTGGTGGTGGTAGTAGTAGCAACAGTGGTGGTGGTAGTAGTAGCAACAGTGGTGGTGGTAGTAGTACCAACAGTAGTAGTAGCAACAGTAGTAGTAGTAGTAGTAGTAGCAACAGTAGTAGTAGTAGAAGTAGCAACAGTAGTAGTAGTAGTAGCAACCGTAGTAGTAGTAGTAGTAGCAACAACCGTAGTAGTAGTAGCAACAGTAGTAGTAGTTGTAGCAACAGTAGTAGTAGTAGCAACAGTAGTAGTAGTAGTAGCAGTAGTAGTTGTAGCACCAGTAGCAGTAGTTGCAGCAGTAATAGTAGTAGTTATGGTCACAAATGTTCCAAAGATGATTTCTGTGGTGAGAAAAAGGTTAATGAACTGCTGCCTTTCAGCTACTGCGTAACCCTCACAATTTTCTCCCTCTCCCTCTCCACAGTATGAGTACTGGAACACCAAGTCCAGGCGTAATGAGTTCAGTGTGCTGGAGCTGTTTGAAGGGACAGAGCTGTATAACAGCACAGTGTTCAGTAGTCTGGACAGACCCCACCTGCCCCAGGTCCTACAGCAAACCTACATCTTCCCCTCTCCCATCACCACCATGGAGGCTACGCTCACTGAGAAGGGCATCACCTCCAGACATCTCCTGGGTCAGTATGGGAGGGAGGGGTGGATGGATGGATGGAGGGGTGGATGGATGGATGGAGGGGTGGATGGATGGTTGGAGGGGTGGATGGATGGTTGGATGGGTGGATGGATGGTTGGATGGAGGGGTGGATGGGTGGAGGGGTGTGTAGGAGAATGGATGGACGGGTGGGTGGGAGGATGGATGGACGGTTGGGAGGATGGATGGATGGACGGGTGGGTGGGTGGGAGAATGGATGGAGGGGTGGATGGAGGGGTGTGTAGGAGACTGGATGGACGGGTGGGTGGGAGGATGGATGGACGGGTGGGTGGGTGGGAGAATGGATGGATGGATGGGTAGGAGAATGGATGGATGGAGGAGTGGGAGGATGGATGGACGGGTGGGTGGGAGAATGGATGGATGGACGGGTGGGAGGATGGATGGAGGGAGGAGTGGGTGGGCGGGAGATTGGATGGAGGGGTGGGAGGATGGATGGACGGGTGGGTGGGTGGGAGAATGGATGGATGGAGGGGTGGGAGGATGGATGGACGGGTGGGTGGGAGAATGGATGGATGGACGGGTGGGAGGATGGATGGAGGGAGGAGTGGGTGGGCGGGAGATTGGATGGAGGGGTGGGTGGGTGGATGGTTGGATGGAGGGGTGGATGGATGGATGGAGGGAGGAGTGGGTCTTTCAGCACCATATCTATCTGTATCGTAACTCAATTTTTTTCTCTGGATATTTCTTTCTCAGTGGGGCTACCATCAGGAGCCATCTTGTCTCTCCCCAAGATGTTCCTGGATCCACGGAGACCAGAGGTTGTCACTGAACACAGCCGGTTAGTACCAACAACACGTACCCCATGTTCATTTGGCACCAAATGGAAGAAAATGAACTGAAACAGGGACGCTATCTAACCTTTTAGAGAGGAATATTGGTTCCTTGTCACTACATGAAAGTAATTTCTTTTATCATTTATTTCCAGTGAGGAGAACCTTATACCCTATGCCCCAGAGATGCCCATCCGCACAGAGTGGTTCATCAACTACAATCAGACCGTAGCGAGAGTGAAAGGAATCTACACTGCCCCCTCTGGCCTGGAGTCCACATGTCTGGTGAGTCTATGGTCCATTACAGTGGTTCCCAAACTGTTGGGCGTGCTAGGCATAGAATTTTAATTTTTTTAAGGAACTCAGTTGGGCTTTCAACTTACTTTTGAAAGTTTTAATAGTAGAATGCACAAGGGGGTTTTCGATGCCAGCTGCCCAGCAAAGGGCTATCCGTCATCAGCATCTAGCTCCGGGGAGCATTCCTCGAAGATGAGGCCATACTCCAAACTATTTAACAAAAATTACATATTGCATTCTATCTCTGTTAATTCAATTAAGACTGTACTCGATTGAACACGTATCATGTCAGTCATTGCAGACCTTAGAGAGCTATTTATAACTTGTCAGAAATGTCCAGATTGACTACTGTCAGCTAGCAAGGTTTTTTTTTAAGCCATTTGATTTTGTTTTAAAGTTCTTAAGGTTTGGCGCGGGATGTTCCCCAATGATGTCAAGGGGGGCCTGAGTAAAAAATATAAAAAAACAAACAAAAAATAGTTTTGGAACCACTGGTTTATTACACTGTTGTCAACTTCCTGCTGCATTTCCAAGACAGATATCAGCTGATGTAAGAAGGGCTATATAAATACATTTGATTTGATTTGATTTGACGGTACACTGACAATACAGATCAAATTGAGATTATATGAAGATACAACTATAATGTAGATCAAAATACTGAATATTTAACATGAAAATGTATATGTTTTTTTGTTACGCAGGTGGTTGCGTACGGTCTTGACATCTACCAAACCAGAGTGTACCCCTCCAAGCAGTTCGACGTGCTAAAAGATGACTATGACTACGTCCTGATCAGCAGTGTTCTGTTCGCGCTGTTCTTCGCCACCATGATTAGTAAACGTCTGGCACAGGTCAAACTGCTCAACCGGGCCTGGCGGTAAAAGAGTCAACTTAAACCTTTTTCAATTCTGACCTCCCCATTGCTGCGTGGATGAACCCGGACGATGGAGGTGGACGAACCGAAGCCCGTTTGACAATATCGGCTTAAAATCACCCCAATGTGTCAATTGATGGGGGGGTTTGTCGTCTTTCTTTTTCAAGGAAGAAGTTCATTTCGATTTTCCTGTCTTTTTTTTTGTGTGTGTGTATAATTTATTTTGTAACACTTTACATTGAGGCAGCCTTTTAAGGGTAGTTATGTCATTGCTAATAACAAGTAATTAACTAAACGACTGATACATCCTTTACAATCTTCCTTAAAGGATAGCGGAATGTAAAGTGCTTTTCATGATCACACTATATGAAATTATATTGTTCTTTCACCACAAACGAAGAGCAGTCCGTGGTCACTTGGTGCATCTCAGAGCAAGTGTTCTTTATACTGAAGCTCTGAAACATTGTTTAGCTGTGAATGATTAGTAAATAGCCTAAAGATTAGGCCTAATTTTAAGATGACTAAATGTGGTAGAAATGAGTCAAGAGATTTTGCTGATTTACTGTTGTTTTAATTGGGTTTTAAATGGTTTCCATAGATCTTTTTTTACATTTTTTTATGTTGGTCAAGATGGTTTTGTTATTCATTTTTGTTAGAAGGAACTGTGGCGTGTACTGAAGTGTTTGTCTTTGGGATCGACTGCCTCTGAGGCTAGCACTGTTGGTCTTTCTTTGATGCACTGGAAGTTTTGTGTTCACATGATTTATCTTTAACTAATATTTCCCCCCCCATGGGTTTTGTGTAAATTATAGTTTATGTACAGTATATTTATGTCTTAAAAACTTTTGATTATTATGCCACTCCAGAGTAATCATTTTTCCTATTGGGGTGACTGAACAACTCTGCTTGTGCAACACATTTTCACCAAAACGCCAATACCCTCAATAAAATGATTATTACTATTTATGAAAGTCTGTTTTCCATTTTCAGCGGTTTACATAGTATGCCTACTAATGATCTTTGGTTGTGCTGTAATAGCAACTATTTTCTATACTTGTCTCTATCCTTTCTACACCTATGTACATAATTTACCTTACTAGTTTAATGTAGCAGTTTATTATAGCCCTTAAAGTGCTTCTTAGATTTATAATATTTATGTGAACACTTCCTGTTATTTTGTATCCCTTTGGTTTCCACTAGTTGCCACGAAGTCAAATTTGAATATAGTAACAATTCATGAAAACAACCATTTGCTTTTTGGTCTGAATTTAAGGTTAGAGTTAGGCATAAGGTTGGTAGTGTCGTAAGGTTTTAGGTTAGGGGTTGGTTTAAAATCAACATTTGATAAGAGAAATTGAAGAAATAGGCGGGGGTTATGACTTTGTGGCTGTGATAACTAGTGACGACCTCTTCCCTTTCAAGGGAGGTTGTAGGAGAAAGAATCGCTCGCTTGTCTAGTACGGAATCTCAAGATGGCGTCGAGTGGAGGAGATGGAGAACCGGACTGGGCTGCTGATGTACGGCCGCTTTTATCAGCTTCGTACACAGCTTTTGAAACGAAAGAGCTACCTCAGCTTATAGGATCCATAATAAACAGGTAAATATCGTCCCTGTCTGCGAATTGCAGTGCTCTGTTGACAAGAAAGGGCTGTATATAACAGCTAGCTAGCATGCTAACTTGGTTAGCTTCTTCACTCAGCTGGTTTGCATAGTGTTAGCATAGCTTGCTAGCTACAGTAGCTATGCCCAGAAGGAATCTGCTTCATCATCAGGCCGAATAGGGTGTGTAGCGTTACGTGCTAGCAATGTTAGCTAGCTAGGTAAAACAACCCTGACATTATATACTGCAGCTTACGTTGAAGTAAACATTATTGTAAAACCATAAATTCTGAAGCGTTTGTCGTATTTGCATGATAATACAACCCGTTTTAAAGGCGAACATTGTTACTTAGCTAGCTTGTTAAATTGAGGCTTTAGTTAGCCACAGCTAACGAGCTAGCCAGCATTTCTAGCCTCATAAGAATCGAAAACGAAAGCTTAGCCTGTGGTTCTTTTTACTTGACGGTAAATTGTTTATTATGTTGCTGATGCCATTATTGTTCTTGAATGTTTTAGATAATAGTTAAATATGTCAACATCACGAGCGGACAGCTGTTGACGTGATCGTTTCAAATGTCATTTGATGTGGGGCTAGCTAGTTAAGTAAGTTAGCTAACGTTAGCTAAGTATTCAAGATCAACATTTGACTTTGCACTCCCCGATCCGTTCGAGTTGGGTAACGTTAGCACAACGGGCTTTCAACAGCTAACTTAAACAATCTGGGACATTTCCTGCCGTTCAATCAACGGTCGCTTCAGTTATTGATACCCATTGATTTTTGAAGAATATAGTTGCTCTAAACTCAGGCATTTGTAAGCTATCTCGACCGTATTATAACCCAAATAATGATAGGCCTAACAAGGTTGTATGCTTTGTTGTCATTTGAGTACAATGTTTTTATAGCTTCAAATTAGTATCATCATTTCAGAATGTCATGGACTGTCAGCCCTTCCATCCAGAGATGTCTGAATTTGAGTTATTTCTCCAGCCAACTCCCTGAGCTGAGGTGGTGGGGCTGCTGTTGCACATATTTGTTCTAGCCCAACACTAGCAGAACTGATAAAACTAATCAAGTCTTTGGTTAGTTGAATCAGATGTACTTTGCTGACAGGTGTATAAAATCGAGCACACAGCCATACAATCTCCATAGACAAACATTGGCAGTAGAATGGCCTTACTGAAGAGCTCAGTGACTTTCAACTTGGCACGTCATAAGATGCCATTTTTCCAACAAGTCAGTTAGTTAAATTTTTGACCTGCTAGAGCTGCCCAGGTCAATTGTGTGTGCTGTTATTGTGAAGTGGAAACGTCTAGAAGCAACAACGGCAAAGTGGTAGACCACACAAGCTCACAGAAAGGGACCGCTGAAGCGCGTAGTACATTAAAAAATGCGTCTGTCCTCGGTTGCAACACTGACTACCAAGCGCCAAACTGCCTCTGGAAGCAACGTCAGCACAATAACTTTTCGTCGGGAGCTTCCTGAAATGGGTTTCCATGGCCGAGCAGTCGCACACAATCCTAAAATCACCATGCGCAATGCCAAGCGTCGGCTGGAGTGGTGTCAAGCTCGCCGCCATTGAATAACGCTTCACCGTCTGGCAGTCCAACAGACAAATCCGGGTTTGGTGGATGCCAGGAGAACGCTACCTGCCCGAATGCATAGTGCCAACTGTAAAGTTTGGTGGAGGTATAATGGTCTGGGGCGGTTTTTCATGTTTCGGTCTAGGCCCCTTAGTTCCAGTGAGGGGAAATCTTAACGCTACAACATACAATGACAATCTAGATGATTCTGTGGTTCCAACTTTGTGGCAACAGTTTGGGCAAGGCCCTTTCTTGTTTCAGCATGACAATGCCCCCGTGCACAAAGAGAGGTCCATACAGAAATGCTTTGTCGATCGGTGTGGAAGAACTTGACTGGCCAGCACAGAGCCCTGAACTCAACTTCATCGAACACCTTTTGGATGAATTGGAACGCCGACTGCGAGCCAGGCCTAATCGCCCAACACCAGTGCCCGACCTCACTGATGCTCTTGTGGCTGAATGGAACCAAATCCCCCGCAGCAATGTTACAACATCTAATGGAAAGCCTTCCCAGAAGAATGGAGGCTGTTATAGCAGCAAAGGAGGAACCAACTCCATATTAATGCCCATGATTTTGGAATTAGATGTTGGACGAGCAGGTGTCGACATACTTTTGGTCATGTTGTGTATGTACAACAGCAGCTCTGCCACTTCAACTCAGCTCAGGGGCTGGAGAAATATAACCACTCAATTTCATCTCTGGATGCAAGGACTGACAGACAGTCCATGATATGATACTTTTGAACAAAATTTGAAGCTATAATAACATTGTACTCCAGCGACGACAACAAAATACAAACAGATATGTGAATCAGTTTGACCTTTGGTTGGTGGTCCCCCAGGACTGTAAACCACAACATGTACTGTCCTAGAAAAATAAATTCTCAGGGCTTGACATGCAGGGCCGCCTGCTCTCTTGAGGAGGTTTTGGAAGCTCTCCAGACAAGTCGATCATCCCCGTCAATGTCCCAGTGAAATGTTTTTTATTGTAATAATGCTATTTTTCATCTCGACTATATAATTGATAAAAAAAAAAAAAAAGATTCCTAAAGCTGTTTACTCGTTATGCCGATTTTATTTATCACACGCGCTCTGCACACACGTAGCCTATAGATAATCTGTCGGGCAGAGAGAGTTTGCAGCTCTCAAACAGCTGGTTGTTGCTTGGAGCAGTTTACAGAAGATGAAACATCTTGCCTGCCACTACCGCTTATGCAAGTTATATCAACCAGTAAATGCTAAGGCAAGAATGGGTATGCAACCCAGCTATTTTAAAACGTTTTTAAAGTCTTGGTTGAATATTTGCTATACCACAATTCAGTCATCATGGAATAGCCTACCTTGAAAATCAGACATTTTTCTCTAGGCTCTTTGGTCCTTGAAAAGTAATTGAAGTTATGTTAAACAATTTATGATGAGCACGACCATAGCGAGTTGTTGGCTTCAACTTGGTTTTCCATACAACTGCCAGGTCGCAGTTGCAAATGAGAACTTGTTCTCAACTAGCCTACCTGGTGAAATAAATAAAAATATATATAAAGCGTTCCTTTTTGTTTAGTTTTTTTTGCTTTCTCATTTTAAAACATGATACAATAACGAAACTCTTCAACCTCAGCTGGAGAGACTGTTAAGCTACACGGACAGACTTCATTAGTGTGTTTCTGTCAGGAACATACTGTCTATTTAGTCAGGCAATAAGGCCCACATTATTCAGACATATTTTAGAATGAAATAATGTGATTTGATAATGCCTATATATGTCTCTATTTGTCTTGAACTGTAGTTTTGTAATTCATTTATTATGTATTTTGTAAATGACCCTCATTTCCCATGTCATTGCAGTGAATCTGAGATCCTACACCATGATAAACAGTATGAGCCGTTCTACTCGTCCTTCGTGGCGCTCTCTGCTCATTACATCACCACAGTCTGTGGACAAAGTATGTTCCAACGACCCAATAACTACCCATTTTAACTACTTCCTCATTATCTACCATTTTTTTTTTTTTAAACTACTACTACTTTGTAAATGTCTTATTTTTTTGTGAGTAGAGAATTTTTTTTTTTTTATAGTAACACAAATACAGTAGCCTAATTCTGTTTGCAGGCCTGTTTATAGTTAAATGTTTTAAAATTATTATTATTTATTTTTTAAATTAGCTAATTAGTAATTAGAAGGCCACGCATGCATGTTGTCTCTCTGCTTCTCTTTGCCTAGTTACTGTAGTGTTATTTCCTGTTCTTCGTGGCCTTGTAGTATATCACAGTTGTAAATGAGAACTTGTTCTCAACTAGCCTACCTGGTTAAATAAAGGTAAAATATATAAATGTACATTACAATTTTATACTAATATTTAGTGCAGAGGGTTTTGTACATTTTGATCATGAGACAGTTCATATCTGTCCTCTTCTGCCTCTGTTCTCTCCCTCTAGTCCCCAGAAACCAGTTGCTGTCAGTAGCAGCAGCATGTAAAGTATTGATTGAGTTCTCGCTGCTGCGGCTGGAGAACCCTGACGAAGCATGCGCAGTCTCACAGGTGAGAGAAGTACATCCTCGCTGTCCTCAAAGCCTGGTCCCAGATCTGTTTTGGGCAGTTTTTCCACCTCTTTATAAACATTGTCACACCAGTGTTGGCGAAGACCGCGCGAACAGATCTGGGATCAGGCAGGCTATCCGTCCTGCACTGTGTTTATCCAAACATGCCCTGTGTATTTTATCCAGTCTGGTTTTTCTACAGACAGGCAGCAGGGATGTGATTTTTTTCCTGATTAATCTGGAATTCCTCCATTCAGTGCCTTCAAAGTATTCACACCCCTTGACTTTTTCCACGTTTTGTTATTACAGCCTGAATTTAAATTTAATTATATTGAGATTGTCACTGATCTACACACAATACCCCATAATGTCAAAATGTTTTTGAAATGTTTACAAATTCATACATTTAAAGCTGAGAATGTCTCTAGTCAATAAGTATTCAACCCCTTTGTTATAGCAGGGTAGCCTAGTGGTTAGAGCGTTGGACTAGTAACTGAAAGGCTGCAAGTTCAAATCACAGAGCTGACAAGGTATAAATCTGTCGTTCTGCCCCTGATCAGGCAGTTAACCCACTGTTCCTAGGCTGTCATTGAAAATAAGAATTTGTTCTTAACTGACTTGCCTAGTTAAATAAAGGTAAAATAAATAAAAAATGGCAAGCCTAAAAAAGTTCAGGAGTAAAAATGTGCTTATCAAGTCACATAAGTTGCGTGAACTCACTCTGTGTGGAATAATAGTGTTTAACATGATTTTTAAATGACTACCCTGTCTCTGTACACCTCACATACAATTATCTGTAAGGTCCTTCAGTCGAAGCAGTGAATTTCAAACATAGATTCAACCACAAAGACCAGAGGTTTTCCAATGCCTCGCAAAGAAGGGCACCTATTGGTAGATGGATAATATATATATATTTTTAAAAGCAGACATTGAATATCCCTTTGAGTATGGTGAAGTTATTAATTACACTTTGGATGGTGGATCAATACCAGGGCCTAAAATGTCCCTTTTTGGTCCGACAGCCACTATGTCAAGTAGATATAATAAAAAAAAAATGTTTGAAATTAAACCATCAAAACACAAAAACGGATGAGCTTTGTAGTGTTTCTAAAACAATAAATATATACTGTGCCTTCGGAAAGTATTCAGACCCCTTGACTTTTTCCACATATTTTGTTATGTTACAGCCTTATTCTAAAGTAAGATAATAATAAAAAATACTCAACAATCTAGACACACATAATGACAAAGCGAAAGCAGGTTTTTGGAAATGTTTGCAATTGTGTATATACTGTATACTTTACATAAGTTTTCAGACCCTTTACTCAGTACTTTGTTGAAGCACCTTTGACAGTGATTACAGCCTCGAGTCTTCTTGGGTATGACGCTACAAGCTTGGCACAACTGTATTTGGGGAGTTTCTCCCATTCTTCTCTGCAGATCCTCTCAAGCTCTGTCAGGTTGGTTGGGGAGCGTCGATGCACAGCTATTTTCAGGTCTCTCCAGAGATGTTCGACCGGGTTCAAGTCCGGGCTTTGGCTGGGCCACTCAAGGACATTCAGAGACTTGTGCCGAAGCCACTCCTACATTGTCTTGGCTGTGTGATTAGGGTCGTTGTTCTGTTGGAAGGTGAACCTTTGCCCCAGTCTGAGGTCTTGAGCGCTCTGGAGCAGGTTTTCATCAAGGATCTCTCTGTACTTTGCTCTGTTCACATTTCCCGTGTTCCTGACTATTCTCCCAGTCCCTTCTGCTGAAAAACATCCCCACAGCATGATGCTGCCACCACCATGCTTCACCGTAGGGATGGTGCCAAGTTTCCTCCAGATGTGATGCTTGGCATTCAGGCCAAGGAGTTCAATCTTGGTTTCATTAGACCAGAGAATCTTGTTTCTCATGGTCAGAGTCTTTAGGTGCCTTTTGGAAAATCCAAGCGGGCTGTCATGTGCCTTTTTACTGAGGAGTGGCTTCCGTCTGGCCACTCTACCATAAAGGCCTGTTTGGTGGAGTGCTGCAGAGATGGTTGTTCTTCTGGAAGGTTCTCCCATCTCCACAGAGGAACTCTGGAGCTCTGTCAGTGACCATTGGGTTCTTGGTCACCTCCCTGACCAAGGCCCTTCTCCCTCGATTGCTCAGTTTGTCCGGGTGGCCAGCTCTAGGAAGAGTTGATGGTTACAAACTTAATTTAAGAATGATGGAGCCCATTGTGTTCTCGGGTCTCTACAGACAATTCCTTCGACCTCATGGCTTGGTTTTTGCTTTGACATGCACTGTCAACTGTGGGACCTTATATAGACAGGTGTGCGCCATTCCAAATAATGTCCAATCAATTGAATTTACCACAGGTGGACTCCAATCAAGTTGTAGAAACATCTCAAGGATGATCAATGGAAACAGGATGCACCGGTGCTCAATTTTGAGTCTCATAGCAAAGGGTCTGTTTTTATAAATTAGCACCAAAAAAATCTAAAAACCTGTTCTCGCTTTGTCATTATGGGGTATTGTGTGTAGATTGAAGAGGAAAATGTTTTTTATTTAATACATTTTAGAATAAAACTAATGTAACAACGTGGGAGTAGGGACGTGTTCTGGATACTTTCTGAATGCACTGTATTTTCAAGCATGGTGGTGGCTGCATCATGTTATGGGTATGCTTGTCATCTGCAAGTTTTTTTGTGTTTTTTTTTAAGCATAAAAATAAACGTAATGGAGCAAAGCACAGGCGAAATCCTAGTGGTTAACCTGGTTCAGTCTGCTTTCCAACAGACACAGAGACAAATTCACCTTTTCAGCAGGGCAATAACCTAAAACACAAGGCCAAATATACACAGGAGTTGCTTACCAAGACGACATTGAATGTTCCTGAGTGGCCGTGTTACAGTTTTGACATCAATCGGCTTGAAAACCTACGCCATAACTTAAAATTGGCGGTCTAGCAAGGATCAACAACCAACTTGAAAGAGCTTGACACTTTTTTTATTTTTATTTTTTTTAAGTTTAATGGGAAAATATTGTATGATCCAGGTGTGCAAACGTCATAGAGATTTACCCAGAAAGACACAACTGTAATGCCAAAGGTTATTCTAACATGTATTGACTCAGGGGGTTCAATACTTAGTGTTTTGGTTATTCAATTAATACAAAATCAAATAGACATTTCTTCCACTTTGACATTTTAGATTATTCTGTATAGATCGTTTACACAAAAAAATAAATCTATTTTAATCCCACTTTCTAACATATTAAAATGTATGAAGAAAGTCAACAGTTGTGAATACTTTATGAAGGCAATGTAAATAATGGAAACTCAACTAATTCCTTTGCCAAAATCTTGATGTTCTTATTTTGTCCTGGTGATTTTCCCCTCCTTTTCTCTTCAGAAACACCTGATCCTCTTGATAAAGGGGTTGTGTACCGGCTGCAGCCGCCTGGACAGAACAGAGATCATCACCTTCACAGCCATGATGAAGTCGGCCAAACTTCCCCAGACCGTCAAGACACTCTCCGACGGTGAGTCCTCTGTTTTTGCTGAGATACCATCTCACTGTATCAACGTTTTTTAAAGTAGATATGTATCAGATCATTCTACGTTGTTGGAGTATGTAAAATTTAGCCTTTACAATTGTTAGGGTAACAAAGTTTGTAAACAAACCAATGGCTCCGTCTACAAGTCTACTTGTTGCTTAGTTGTTCCCCATGATGAAATTGGGGAGGGAACTGTGGGTCGACCCGCCGTCCCTCTGTCCGTCCGTTCATACGTTAGTCATCTCACACAGCACTGGCACGATTTACATTTTTTTTTAACTTTGGTGAGTGATGCGTCTTACCGTAGAGATCCAGCATACTAAATTACACTCATTGGCCCAATGGTGGGAGCTTTATAGTAATTAACTGAAATGTGTGAGTCACCAGAGAGGAAGAGTTGAAACGAGGGAAAACTGGGACCAAAATCCTTTTTCCCTAGTAGGTGTTGAATTTGGTTAACAAAAAATGGAATGGCTCATTTGCGACGTGTGGCTTACTTGATCGAGTAGAAGTTTTGCTGTGCTTGTTACGAGTGTACTGACAAGTAGGACACGTGACATCCCGGCAACTTTGAGAAAAAAATATTTTATATTTGAGTTGTACCTGTTGTTCACATGCGTGTATCTGCCTTTTCATTGGCTGGAATGGTCCTACCTGATCTTGCCCCCTCCCGACTGCTGTTCCAAAATACATGGCGACCGTATTTTATTATTATATTTTTCCCCCCTCACCTTTATTTAACCAGGTAGGGCAGTTGAGAACAAGTTCTCATTTACAACTGCGACCTGGCCAAAACAAAGCAAAGCAGTGCGACCAAAAACAATAGCGTTATACAAACGTACAGTAAATAACACAATATATGTACAGTGTGTGCAAATGTAGAAGAGTAGGGAGGTAGGCAATAAATAGGCCATAGTGGTGAAATAATGACAATTTAGCATTAACACTGCAGTGATAGATGTGCAGATGATGTGCAAGTAGAGATACTGAGGTGCAAGAGGATAGGTAACATTATGGGGATGAGGTAGTTGGGTGTGCTATTTACAGATTGCCTGTGTACAGTGATTGGTAAGCTGTTCTGACAGCTGATGCTTAAAGTTAATGTGAGTGGACCAAGTAATTGGGCGTCACTCTAAAGCGGGAAGGTGGAACAAACGAGTCAGGAGTAGGTTTTCTTGATTGAACAAAGTTCTATATTGAGGGCATTTGGTCAACACAAACACTCCAACATAATCAATGAAAATCTCCAAAGGAAAAAACATACATCTTCTTCTCCAGATCAAACAGGAACACAATACGATTGTCTTTAAACTACAACAAAAGTCACGGGATTGTCACCGTCCTAATGGTTCTTCATAGATCGCTCCTCTGTCTCGGTGGCCATCTTCCAGAGATAGTTCTTCCCCCCCCTTCTGCTGGTTCCATACTCTCTCTTATAGGGGAAGGAGAATATCTCATTAGTAGTGTCAGCTGTGCTCAATTGCCTCTGGTTACCATGCCTTGTTGGGCTACCATCCGTGAGCCCAGCCTGCCCTCTGGTGGTCCTTCCACATTAAAGAGAGGGAGATAAGACTCCAGCTTCAGAGATTTTTGCAATTCGTTCCAGTCATTGGCAGCAGAGAACTGGAAGGACAGGCGGCCAATGGAAGTGTTTGGCTTTGGGGATGACCAGTGAAATATACTTGCTGAAGCGCGTGCTACGGGTGGGTGTTATAGTGACCAGTGAGCTGAGATAAGCCGGGGCTTTACCTAGCCAAGACTTATAGATGACCTGGAGCCAGTGGGTTTGGCGACGAATATGTGTCGCAGTGGTGGGTAGTATATGGGCCTTTGGTGACAAAACGGATGGCACTGCGATAGACTGCATCCAATTTGCTGAGTAGAGTGTTGGAGGCTATTTTGTAAATGACATTGCCAAAGTCAAGGATCGGTAGGATGGTCAGTTTTACAAGGGTGTGTTTGGCAGCATGAGTGAAGGCGGCTATGTTGCGAAATAGTACGCCGATTTCTAGATTTAACTTTGGATTGGAGATGCTTAATGAGTCTGGAAGGAGAGTTTACAGTCTAACCAGACACCCAGGTATTTGTAGTTGTCCACATATTCTAAGTCAGAACCGTCCAGAGTAGGGATGCTAGTTGGGCGGGCGGGTGCGGGCAGCAATCGGTTGAAATGCATGCATTTAGTTTTGCTTGCATTTAAGAGCAGTTGGAGTCCACGGAAGGACGAGGTTACTTAACAGTGTCCAAAGAAGGGCCAGATGTATACAGAATGGTGTCGTCTGCGTAGAGGTGGATCCGAGAATCACCAGCAGCAAGAGCGACATCGTTGATATATACAGAGAAGAGAGTCGGCCCAAGAATTGAACCCTGTGGTACCCCCATAGAGACTGCCAGAGGTCCGGACAACAGGCCCCCAGATTTGACACACTGAACTCTATCTGAGAAGGAGTTGGTGAACCAGGTGAGGCAATCATTTGAGAAACCAAGGCTATTGAGTCTGCCAATAAGAATACGGTGATTGACAGAGTCGAAAGCCTTGGCCAGGTCGATGAAGACGGCTGCACAGTACTGTCTTTTATCGATGGCGGTTATGATATCGTTTAGGACCTTGAGCGTGGCTTGAGGTGCACCCATGACCAGCTTGGAAACCAGGTTGCATAGCGGAGAAGGTACGGTGGGATTCGAAATGGTCGGTGATCTGTTTGTTAACCTGGCTTTCAAAGATTTTAGAACGGCAGGGCAGGATGGATGTAGGCCTATAACAGTTTGGGTCTACAGTGTTTCCCCCTTTGAAGAGGGGAATGACCGCGGCAGCTTTCCAGTCTTTTAGGGATCGAAAGAGAGGTTGAACAGGCTAGTAATAAGGGGTTTGCAACAATTTCGGAGGATAATTTTAGAAAGAGAGGGTCCAGATTGTCTAGCCCAGCTGATTTGTAGGGATCCAGATTTTGCAGCTCTTTCTGAACATTAGCTGTCTGGATTTTGAGCTGAAGCGAGAGAAAATCAACTCCCATGTTGGTGTGAGATGTTGGCCATTCACGTCTCATATGTTGCTCCACTAAAATATTATATCATGATACGTTAATACATACTGTATTCAGTTTAATTGCCAAAAGTATCCATGGTTGTCAACGCATGCTAAGTCCAATGGGACAAGAAGGCTAATTCGCTAGCTAGTCATGTAGCTTTTACATTTTAGTTTTTCAGTTTTTTAGATTTTTTTTATGTTTAATTAGCTGGATGAATACCATTTATACTTCCTAGCTTAGATTTGGGAAGTTAAACGTTTTCTGAATCTCGTCATCCTTTATATTTGCGTTGTCATTGAGTTGACTGGTAGTAGGTTAAGTGGATGCCCGGGATAGCGGCGAGACCTCTTGGTTAGATAATGCATTCCAGGACAGATGTGGCAGGAGATAGGAGATGAGTAAATAAATGGGGATATTGAGTTTTAAGTAAAAAAAATAAAAAAAATAAAAAAATAATGCTTCATATTAAAATCTACTATTCATGTCCATTTGCTCATCATTGCTCCAGTGTCTCAGACCCTATTCTGTTGCCAGCA
This sequence comes from Salvelinus namaycush, assembly GCF_016432855.1. Taxonomy (NCBI): domain Eukaryota; kingdom Metazoa; phylum Chordata; class Actinopteri; order Salmoniformes; family Salmonidae; genus Salvelinus; species Salvelinus namaycush. The sequence goes on along the minus strand of NC_052320.1, from coordinate 2,704,752 downwards.
ACATTGCCTAAAAACAATTGGTCAGTTTATCAAGGCTTTTGGGGAAATCCCAGACCGATGCTGAAACATTGTTACCATTGTGGTTGGTAAGCTGACTGCTTAGGGAGACTAGTTTCTGATTGAAAGCATGGGGATGAAATAACTGATCGCTGCTCAGTTTAGTTTCCACTGTTTTTAGCCGGGAAGTTTCTGGTAAAATATGTATAAATGCCAACAGATAATTTGTTTGTTTGACACGGTGGGATCTTTTTTTGTTGGTTAAATTTGAATTATGTGAAATGATAAGAGTTTAAAATCTGTGTTCACATTTTCAATTCGGTACATGAAAACGTAAGCTTTTGCGTGCACTACGTCACCATGAAAACGTAAGCTTTTGCGTGCACTACGTCACCACGCACTAATTTTGGTCTGCAACAAGTCCATTTGGTAGAAACACACCACCGGTGTGAAAATGCCTTTATTATTTTAGAATATTTACATGAATCTGTCTTCAATATGATGGAAACCTAGCTATTGTTGTATAGTATGAAACCAATCCCATGCGCTAGTGGTCTAGCTCTTATCAGTCTATGAACCCTGTATATTTAGGACCCTCTAAAATCTGCGTTGCGGAGAACCCAGACGGTATCACGTAATCCAGACATTTAAAGCGGAATTCAACAATTTTCTAAAATGTATTGAACTTGTTAGAAAATGCATTCATTTGCCCAAGTTAATCACAATACATCAATGCAGCTTTCTTAAACGGCACAGGAATGGCCCTGTCTGTGTGTGAGGTGCGCGCGTATGTCTACAGTTTGTGTAGCCATTAGCTAAAATGCTTATTAAATAACCACATTCTTGTACAGATGGAAAGGCTTTTCCAAAAAATCTTTTCAATTAAATGTTAAAGCCCCCATGCAGTCTTTGTCATTTTATTTTTTAAATCACTGTATGTCGCTCAGTCTGATCGTGTGGGCGTTAGGAAACAAATGAAGATATTTTCATACACAGCTCTGATTGGCTGGTTTGGATGGTCTAGAGCCCTTACCCAGATGAATAGTCATTGGTCTATTGTAATCAGATCACATTGTGACATGATGTGGGCCAAAAGTTCCATCCCACCTGAACAGGTTGAAATTCCCTATTTTAGTTTTTATATGAATCTTTTTTTATTTTTATTAGGTTATTTTTTATTTCTTTTTCTTTTTCTTCAAACAGCTATTACACAAAAAAGGCAACACTGAAAATGTGAACATTTAGTTATTTTGATCTCGAAGTGTGTAAATATAGAATAAGGTAATCACATTATTAACTGCACTGCCCCTTTCACTACCTATGCCTACCTGGCTGAATGGTATCCTGAATATTTGCATAAATCCAGTGGCCATTTGTTAAGCAAACTCTGCCATCACATGAGTGCTAAAGGGCACACTTGTATTAAAGGGTAACGACACCCGTAAAATCGAAATTTTCTTAGATTTTTTTTCAAGACCTCGAAAGTGGTGTGGTGATGTGGTGTAAGCATTGTGTTGTGTACTTGCAACATCAAATTGTTTTCCTATTTAATAAAAGGTGTGATTTTTTAAATTTGTTTAAATAATAATTATAGCGAAAACCTGATTCTTTTTTTTCTTTCTACGGAAACCTGTAAAAGTAGGAAATACATTTTTATAGGGCCCTATATACTGTTATTTAGAAGATATTCTATTTGACTTCTATTGGATTCTATCCCATCCTCTAGTCTATTGGTCTAGACAGCATCTCATCATCAGTCTATGGACCAGTGTTATTTGACTAGTGCTGGGCTGGCAGAAAGGGAGCTTTGTTCCCCTGCTTATGTCAGTAGGGATTTAGCCCTTTCACATTCCCACATGGATGGTCATTGGTCCCTGCCCAGAGACGGGGTTGTGTGTCTGTGTGTGTGCTTGAGTGTTTTTCTGTATTTGTGTGTCTGTGTTGTAGACCTGTTTGTCCTCTAGTGTTGTCACGGTACCATGTTTAGTGTCTCGAATACCAAAACAATACCACAGTTTAAAATAAAAGGCATATTAGTCAGTCATAGAATGTCACTCGATCCAGAATCTCAGCTCCTGCCCTGTCCAATCGTTGGGCATCGTTTGAGTTCAATATCATTACATTTGAAATGTTTAACTTTTTTTAAGAGACAGCCTTGTATGCTTTAACCTGTCTAGGACTGGGGTTCTCTCGCCAACAGCCAATGAAATTGCAGTGTGCCAAATTCAATCAACAAATCTCATAATTCAATTTTCTCAAACATACAAGTATTAGACACCATTTTAAAGAAACTTCTCGTTAATCCAACCACAGTGTCCGATTTCAAAAAAGCTTTTCGGGCGAAAGCAGAACATATCATTATGTTAGGTCAGCAACTAGTCACAGAAAGCATACAGCGATTTTCCAACCAAAGAGAGGAGTCACAAAAAGCAGAAATATTGATAAAGTTAATCACTAACCTTTGATATTCTTCATCAGATGACACTCCCGGGACAACATGTGACACAATACATGTATGTTTTGTTCGATCAAGTTCATATTTATATCCAGAAACCTCAGTTTACATTTGGCTTTGCCTCCAAAACATCCCGTGAATTTGCACAGAGCCACATCAAATCACAGATCACAGAAATACTCATAATAAACATTAATAAAAGATACAAGTGTTATTCACAGATTTAAAGATATACTTCTTAATGCAACCGCTGTGTCAGATGTTAAAAAAACTTTACGGAAAAAGCAAACCATGCAATAATCTGAGTACGGCGCTCAGACCAACACAACCCAAGAAGATATCCGCCATGTTGGAGTCAACATAAGTCAGAAATAGCATTATAAATATTCACTTTGATGATCTTCGTCAGAATGCACTCCCAGGAATCCCAGTTCCACAAATGTTTGATTTGTTCCATAAAGTCCATCATTTATGTCCAAATTCCTCCTTGTTGTTCGCGCGTTCAGTACACAATCTAAACTCACGATGCGCGGGCAGGTCCAGGCAAAAGTTCAGACGAAAAGTCATATTACAGTCTGTAGAAACATGTCAAACGAAGTATAGAATTAATCTTTAGGATGTTTTTAACATAAATCTTCAATACTGTTCCAACCGGAGAATTCCTTTGTCTGTAGAAAATCAAATGGAACAGCGCTCGCTCTCACGTGAACGAGCTTCACGAGCTCAAAGCATTCTGCCAGACCTCTGACTCATTCTCCTCTCATTCGGCCCCACTTCACAGTAGAAGCATCAGACAGGTTCTAAAGACCGTTGACATCTAGTGGAAGCCTTAGGAAGTGCAACATGACCCATATCCCACTGTATCTTCAATTGGGAATGAGTTGAAAAACAACCAACCTCACATTTCCCACTTCCTGGTTGGATTTTTTTCTCAGGTTTTGGCCTGCCATATGAGTTCTGTTATACTCACAGACATCATTCAAACAGTTTTAGAAACTTCAGAGTGTTTTATATCCAAATCTACTAATAATATGCATATATTAGCAACTGGGACTGAGTAGCAGGCAGTTTACTCTGGTCACGCTTTTCATCCAAACGTGAAAATGCTGCCCCCGCTTAACCCGGAAGCCAGACGCACAAATGTGTTGGAGAAAACAGAGTTCAACTGACGACCGAGGTCAGCCTGCAGGCTCCCGGCCCAACACAAGGAGTCGCTAGAGCCCCATGAGCCAAGTAAAGCCCCCCTCCCGTCCAAACCCTCCCCTACCCCAGACGACGCACTATGGGACTCCTGCTCACGGCTGGTTGTGACACAGCCTGAAAACAAACCCGGGTCTGTAGTGATGCCTTAGACAGCTGCGCCACTCGAAAGGCCTTTATTACGTTCTTTTTTTATAATAAAAAAACCTGCCGATGACAAGCATACCCATAACATGATTCAGCCACAACCATTCTTGAAAATATGAAGTTGTACTCAGTGATGTTGTGTTGGATTTGCCCCAAACACAACTCTTTGTATTCAGGGTATACATTTCTTTGCCAAATGTTTTTGCAGTTTTACTTTAGGGCCTACGTATGTGTTGGCATATTTTTTATTCTGTACAGGCTTCCTTCTTTTGACTTAGTCAATTAGGTTAGTATTGTGGGAAATTACAATGTTGGTCCATGCTCAGTTGTCTCCTATCACAGCCATTAAACTCTGTAACTGTTTTAAAGTCACCACTGGTCTCATGGTGAAATCACTGAGCGGTTTCCTTCCTCTCCGGAAACTGAGTTAGGAAGGATGCCTGTATCTTTGTAGTGGACTGGGTGTATTGGTACACCACCCAAAGTGTAATTAACAACTTCACCATGCTCAACGGGATATTCAATGTCTACTAATAGGTGCCCTTCTTTACGAGGCACTGAAAAACGTCCCTGGTCTTTGTGGTTGAATCTGTGCTTGAAATTCACTGCTCGACTGAGGGACCTTACAATTATCTGTATGTGTGGAGTACAGAGATGAGGTACACTATTGCACACAGAGTGAGACCATCTAACTTATGTGAATTATTATGCACATTTTTACTCCTGAACTTATTTAGGCTTGCCATAACAAAGGTGTTGAATACTTATTTGTAATGAATTTGTAAACACAATTCTAAAACATAATTCCACTGACGTTATGGGGTATTGTGTGTAGGCCAGTGACACAAAATATACATTTAACTCATTTTAAATGCAGGCTGTAACAAAACAAAATGTGGAACATGTTAAGAGGTGTGAATTCTTTCTGAAGGCACTGTGGCCTACAAATCTGGAATCTGTCTCTTTATATGGACCTTGTTTTGCGAACAATAATTAACATTTTCAATATTTCTTCATGCCGTGTCGCATTATTCAATTGTGTTAACTTCTGTGCATCATGTGTGGTGAGCTTGATGCAGCCCAGACTCCCAGTACAGGCTAACAGTGAGTTAGTGGAGCAGGCATGGTGCAGGCCAGACTCCCAGTGAAGGCTAGCAGTGGAGCAGGCATGGTGCAGGCCAGACTCCCAGTGCAGGCTAGCAGTGGAGCAGGCATGGTGCAGGCCAGACTCCCAGTGAAGGCTAGCAGTGGAGCAGGCATGGTGCAGGCTAGCAGTGGAGCAGGCATGGTGCAGGCCAGACTCCCAGTGCAGGCTAGCAGTGGAACAGGCATGGTGCAGGCCAGACTCCCAGTGCAGGCTAGCAGTGGAGCAGGCATGGTGCAGGCCAGACTCCCAGTGCAGGCTAGCAGTGGAGCAGGCATGGTGCAGGCCAGACTCCCAGTGCAGGCTAGCAGTGGAGCAGGCATGGTGCAGGCCAGACTCCCAGTGCAGGCTAGCAGTGGAGCAGGCATAGTGCAGGCCAGACTCCCAGTGCAGGCTAGCAGTGGAGCAGGCATGGTGCAGGCCAGACTCCCAGTGCAGGCTAGCAGTGGAGCAGGCATGGTGCAGGCCAGACTCCCAGTGCAGGCTAGCAGTGGAGCAGGCATGGTGCAGGCCAGACTCCCAGCGCAGGCTAGCAGTGGAACAGGCATGGGGGACATTGGCTGTGCTGATAGACAGACTTGTTTGACAGAAGTACTGAAAGTAACAAAATGTCTAGTATCGAACCGTTTTTCATGTTGTAGTATCCAAGGGTCACTAATGTAGACCTTGGGTCACTAATGTAGACCTTGGGTCACTTTAATGTAGACCTTGGGTCACTTTAATGTAGACCTTGGGTCACTAATGTCTTGTGTCTGTTAGTCTGTGTCAATATTGTCCGTCTTTGTATGTCCATGCCTGTGTGTTCTGTGTTTTTCCCTGAAGGAGATTCCCTCTCCTGAGCTGCATGTGTTTGTCTGTTTTCTATATTGTCTTTAAAAGTCTGTTCTATACCAGTCTGTTCTATACCAGTCTGTTCTATACCAGTGTGTCTCACTCTGCCCTGTGTCTCCTCCTCTCTCAGTGGAGGACCAGAAGGAGGTGCTGTCTCCAGTGAACCCCGAGCTGCGACACAAGGAAGTACAGATGAATTTCTTCAATCAGCTGACCTCTGTGTTCAACCCTGACCTCACCGTGCTGGCCTCTCCCTCAGGACGCACACAGGTCAGTGTAACGGGAGGAGCGGAATGGGGACTGTGCAGTGTAACGGGAGGAGCGGAATGGGGACTGTGCAGTGTAACGGGAGGAGCGGAATGGGGACTGTGCAGTGTAACGGGAGGAGCGGAATGGGGACTGTGCAGTGTAACGGGAGGAGCGGAATGGGGACTGTGCAGTGTAACGGGAGGAGCGGAATGGGGACTGTGCAGTGTAACGGGAGGAGCGGAATGGGGACTGTGCAGTGTAACGGGAGGAGCGGAATGGGGACTGTGCAGTGTAACGGGAGGAGCGGAATGGGGACTGTGCAGTGTAACGGGAGGAGCGGCATGGGGACTGTGCAGTGTAACGGGAGGAGCGGCATGGGGACTGTGCAGTGTAACGGGAGGAGCGGCATGGGGACTGTGCAGTGTAACGGGAGGAGCGGCATGGGGACTGTGCAGTGTAACGGGAGGAGCGGCATGGGGACTGTGCAGTGTAACGGGAGGAGCGGCATGGGGACTGTGCAGTGTAACGGGAGGAGCGGCATGGGGACTGTGCAGTGTAACGGGAGGAGCGGCATGGGGACTGTGCAGTGTAACGGGAGGAGCGGCATGGGGACTGTGCAGTGTAACGGGAGGAGCGGCATGGGGACTGTGCAGTGTAACGGGAGGAGCGGCATGGGGACTGTGCAGTGTAACGGGAGGAGCGGCATGGGGACTGTGCAGTGTAACGGGAGGAGCGGCATGGGGACTGTGCAGTGTAACGGGAGGAGCGGCATGGGGACTGTGCAGTGTAACGGGAGGAGCGGCATGGGGACTGTGCAGTGTAACGGGAGGAGCGGCATGGGGACTGTGCAGTGTAACGGGAGGAGCGGCATGGGGACTGTGCAGTGTAACGGGAGGAGCGGCATGGGGACTGTGCAGTGTAACGGGAGGAGCGGCATGGGGACTGTGCAGTGTAACGGGAGGAGCGGCATGGGGACTGTGCAGTGTACAATTGACATGAATGAATTGGGGGCGCAAACCAATGGGGACTGTGCAGTGTAACGGGAGGAGCGGCATGGGGACTGTGCAGTGTAACGGGAGGAGCGGCATGGGGACTGTGCAGTGTAACGGGAGGAGCGGCATGGGGACTGTGCAGTGTAACGGGAGGAGCGGCATGGGGACTGTGCAGTGTAACGGGAGGAGCGGCATGGGGACTGTGCAGTGTAACGGGAGGAGCGGCATGGGGACTGTGCAGTGTAACGGGAGGAGCGGCATGGGGACTGTGCAGTGTAACGGGAGGAGCGGCATGGGGACTGTGCAGTGTAACGGGAGGAGCGGCATGGGGACTGTGCAGTGTAACGGGAGGAGCGGCATGGGGACTGTGCAGTGTAACGGGAGGAGCGGCATGGGGACTGTGCAGTGTAACGGGAGGAGCGGCATGGGGACTGTGCAGTGTAACGGGGGGAGCGGCATGGGGACTGTGCAGTGTAACGGGGGGAGCGGCATGGGGACTGTGCAGTGTAACGGGGGGAGCGGCATGGGGACTGTGCAGTGTAACGGGGGGAGCGGCATGGGGACTGTGCAGTGTAACGGGGGGAGCGGCATGGGGACTGTGCAGTGTAACGGGGGAGCGGCATGGGGACTGTGCAGTGTAACGGGGGAGCGGCATGGGGACTGTGCAGTGTAACGGGGGGAGCGGCATGGGGACTGTGCAGTGTAACGGGGGGAGCGGCATGGGGACTGTGCAGTGTAACGGGGGGAGCGGCATGGGGACTGTGTGTTTTTGATTATATTCACTTTGCATTTGAAGGGATATTTACTTAAGTTGTAGCTTATTTCTGACTTTATTTAAAAAACAAAAATCGGTTTCATGTCAATTGTATCAAGTATCTGCCTCTTCACTTCTAAACCACCAATTTTCTACTCATTTAAAAAAAAATCTGTCCGATTTACTGTTTGTTTTGTTGTGCTGTCTGTTTAGGCGGAGAGTGAGAGTGAGGACCAGGCGACGACAGACCAGACCTTCCAGGCCAAAATGAAGAATGCCTTCGTGTCCCAGAACGTGTCCAGTCTCCAGGAACTGGGCGGGTCGGAGAAGTTGCTGCGTGTCTGCCTCAACCTCCCTTACTTCCTGCGCTATATCAACCGGTTCCAGGACGCAGTCTCAGCCAACTCCTTCTTCATCATGCCCGCCACCGTCGGAGACGCAACTGCTGTCCGCAACGGGTAGGTTTGTGGGAATTTTTGGGTGTGTTTTTTTTAGAACTTTGCCAACAAACCAACTTGTCTCACCTGACAGGTTTCTCTGGTCCTCCAACATACTGTCCCTCTCTATAAGCAGGCCTGGGCAATTCCAGTCTTCGGGAGCCTGATTCCAGTCCCCGGGGGCCCATCTGTAGCAAACATACCTGTTTTAAACTAATTGCATTTTAAACTGAAGATCATAATGAGTTGATTATTGGAGTCAGGTGTGTTAGCTGGGGCATAAGTATGTCACCAATCAGAGCCCCACAAGGTTATTTATAGTGCGCTCTGTGGCTCACTACCAGTGCTTTTTTCCCCCTGTGTCTCTGACATTTGTGTGTGTGTATGACCTCTGACCTTGTCTCCCCCCCCCCCCTCTTCAGGTTTCACTCCCTTGTGATAGATGTGACCATGGCCCTGGACACCTTGTCCTTGCCTGTCCTGGAGCCCCTGACTCCTGGGAGACTTCTGGACATGACTGTGCTGGCACTCAGCTGCCTCTACGCAGGTACGTTATATGGGGCTCGTGTTGGCTTCCGTCTCTGCTTTGGTTACATATAGGAGTGTACTGTCCCTTTTTAAAATGGCAGAGGCTCGTCAAACGGCAACTTTTCAAGCTGATACCGCTGAGCGATTTAGTACCTTTTTTTTTAGGTAGTTTCGGTTATATTATAAACAGATTATCACAGATTTCCATGATTTTATTCTATATATATTTTTTCAACATTAAATGCACTATGCATTATGTGGGTTGAATGCTGTGACAACACAGACTAAAACAATTCATACAAGCCCCATGATGGTAGTGACTGCCCATTACTGCTCATCACTTATTAACCATCATTTATTCACTTTACTTTATATTTCAGTTGTTTTGTATATTATATTAGTTTAATTTGATGACCCTATTATCTAAAGTCATCATCTCGTCTCTACAGAGCTGCTGTCTATGTTGTCTGACATAAATCACCGTTTCGGTAGTTCCTCAGAGTAAACCGCTGAATACCAAAATGACTGCTGCATATACCAACTATCAATCACTTAATGTGTGTTTCTCATTCGGTCAATGGTGAATCTGTAATATGTGCTTCTCCTCTCCGCCAGGTGTGAGTGTTGCCACGTGCATGGCCATCCTGCAGGTGGGCAGCGGCCTGCAGCTTCGCACAGCCTCCACCAGCTCCAAAGAGGAGGACTATGAAAATGACGCTGCTACCATCGTACAGAAATGTGTAAGTATATATGTAACAGTTTAACTTTAGTCCGTCCCCTCGCCCCGACCCGGGCGCGAACCAGGGACCCTCTGCACACATCAACAGCCACCCACGAAACATCGTTACCCATCGCTCCACAAAAGCCGTGGCCCTTGCAGAGCAAGGGGAAAAACTACTTCAAGGTCTCAAAGCGAGTGATGTAACTGATTGAAAGGCTATTAGCACGCACCACCGCTAACTAGCTAGCCATTTCACATCCGTTACATATACACGAGTGTTACAAAACATTCAATTAAGAACACTTTTTTTGTAATATTGGTTTGCGCCCCCTTTATGCCCTCAGAACAGCCTTCATTTGTCAGGGCATGGACTCTACAAGGTGTCGAAAGCGTTCCACAGGGATGCTGGCCCATGTTGACTCAAATTGGCCAGATGTCCTCTGGGTGGTGGATCATTCTTGATACACACGGGAAACTGTTGAGCGTGCAATTCTTGACTCAAACCGGTGCACCTGGAACCTACTACCATACCCTGTTCAAAGGCACTTAAATATCAAGCCATGTCTCAATTGTCTCAGGTTAAAGAAGGATCCTTTTTTAACCTGTCTCCTCCCCTTCATCTACACTGATTTAAAATGGATTTAACAAGTGAACTCAATAAGGGATCATAGCTTTCACCTGGATTCACCTGGTCAGTCTGTCATGGAAAGAACAGGTGTTAATATTTTGTACGTTCAGTGTTTAATTTAAAAAAAAAAACAATAAATAATCCCCTACTTCAATAAATAGGATATTAGGGAAACACATTCTTGTCTTATGATTGAGTTAATTTCTCATGTGTGGTTTTTCAAACAGCTGGACATCTACGAAATGATTGGCCAGGCCATCAGCAGCTCCCGCAGAGCCGGAGGAGAGCATTACCAGAACTTCCAGCTGCTGGGAGCGTGGTGTCTGCTGAACAGCCTCTACCTGATCCTGAACCTGAGTCCCACGGCCCTGGCTGACAAGGGCAAAGAGAAAGACCCTCTGGCCGCTCTCAGGGTCCGAGACATCGCCGCCCGCACCAAGGACGGAGCTGGCTCCCCTAAACTGGGCCCTGCCAAAGGGTGAGTAGCTCTCTTGTAGTTTCTAAACCTTGTTGTGCTGTTAAGTATGTAACTGTTATGAAAACTGTGTTGTCGATTTTTGTTTTGTATTTAAACGCCACTTTAAACGTGTACATGACACTGCAACAACATTTCCCCATGGGGACAATAAAGTCAGTAAGTAAGTGGTTAATGGTAAGATTGCATACAGCAATCTCCATGAAACTAACATAAAATGATAACTAACGATCCTTACTTAAACTGTCTACATTTCCAAGCAATATTTAACTATTTCAGAATATATTTTTTATTTTCAAACTTTGGACCTGAAAGTATTAAAGAAAGACCGATTTAAAAAAAAAAAAAAAAAAAAAAAAAATAAAAATAAAAAAATAAAAAAATAAAAATAAAAAAATAATTGTGTGTTTGCTGTTTCATTGAGACTATTTAGAATCATGTCTCTGTTATCTCGTCTCAGACATCAAGGCTTTGGCGTCCTGTCAGTGATCCTGGCTAACCACTCCATCAAGCTGCTCACCTCTCTTTTCCAAGACCTGCAGGTGGAGGCTCTGCACCGGGTCAGTGCAGTAAGTAACAAACGCACTGCTTCAATTGCGGCTTATTTTTTCCCCCACACAATTTTTAAATAGTTCCAAAACATCTAGAACTGTGACATGTACACAAAGTTTCTTATGTCGGGTGTCCCGGGTGGCGCAGTGGTCTAGAGCACTGCATCGCAGTGCTAGCTGCGCCACCAGAGTCTCTGGGTTCGCGCCCAGGCTCTGTCGCAGCCGGCCGCGACCGGGAGGTCCGTGGGGCGACGCACAATTGGCTTAGCGTCGTCCGGGTCCGGGTTAGGGAGGGTTTGGCCGGTAGGGATATGTGGATATTGTAAAGTGTAAAGTGTGTAAAGTGGATATTGTAAAGTGGTTGTTCCACTGGATATCATAAGGTGAATGCACCAATTTGTAAGTCGCTCTGGATAAGAGCGTCTGCTAAATGACTTAAATGTAAATGTTATCAAACCGGGACACAAACATTTCGAAAGTATGTTCTCAGGCTAACACCCAGATATACCCTCTGATAGATTAATAATTCATGTAAAAATATGATTTATCAATAGCAATCCAGCCCACACATATATGGACCAATCACTATTTTCATAATATATGATGATTCTTATGCTCGAGACCCAGTGAAGCTCCAGCCCTCTTTCTCTCCCCCCATTATTTCTCTCCCTCTGCCTCTCCACCCCCTCCCTCTCTTCTCTCCACCCCCCTCCCTCTTCTCTCCACCCCCTCCCTCTCTTCTCTCCACCCCCCTCCCTCTCTTCTCTCCACCCCCCCTCCCTCTCTTCTCTCCACCCCCCCTCCCTCTCTTCTCTCCACCCCCCCTCCCTCTCTTCTCTCCACCCCCCCTCCCTCTCTTCTCTCCACCCCCCCTCCCTCTCTTTTCTCCTCCTCTTCTCTCCACTCCCCTCCCTCTCTTCTCTCCACCCCCCTCTTCTCTCCACCCCCCCTCCCTCTCTTCTCTCCACCCCCCTCTTCTCTCCCCAGGGTTGGGCCAGTGACGGGCCCCCAGCAGAGCTCAACATCATGGCGCAGAACACCTCCACCCAGAGGGTACAGAGACTCCTGGACTCTGTTCCCCTTACCAACCTGCTGTTCAACCTGCTGTCCACCTCATATAAGAAGGTACTAAACTGTTTTTAAGTTATATATGAATTAAACAAAAATAAAAACTTAACATGTAAAGTGTTTTGGTCCCATGCTTTTCCATATGCACACAAAGCTTATTTCTCTCATTTTGTGTGCAAATTTGTGTGGTGTGGTCATCATGTGGTTTACCACACTGTGGTATAATCTGTATGTGACATGGAAACCGCTCTTCCTCTGACACTTGATCTGAGTCTGCTGCTCCTCCAGTAAATGATGATTACAATCAGCCGCTCAGTCCTCATGATCCATCTCTGCTTCTAATACAAAAATAATTGAAAGCTTTGAAAAAACGTTGTTAAATGCCTGGCCTGCTGATAATGCCTGTCTTGACGTGTCTCCTCCCTCAGGCCTGTGTCCTGCAGCGCCAGAGGAAAGGCTCGGTTAGCAGTGATGCCAGTGCCTCAACAGACTCCAACACCTACTATGAAGACGACTTCAGCAGCACAGAGGAAGACAGCAGCCAAGGTACTGCCCCATCCCTTCCCCTCCTCTCTCTCTCTCTCTCTGTTTCTCTCTCTCTCTCTCTCTCTCTCTCTCTCTCTCTCTCTCTGTTTCTCTCTCTCTCTCTCTGTTTCTCTCCCCCACGTCATAAAGAACAGCATCACTTCTCATCTATCACGAGGGCTGAGTGAGCTTCCAAGTCATTATATAATATATGTGAAACGCTTGATGCCAACCACATACACAAATCAGAGATACAATGTACTTTAAGATATTAGGCAGAGTAGATGAAAGTAGTCTGTCTACCAGATCTGATTAACCTTTTCAAGTGTACTGTTCCAGGGTGTGTCTGATGGTGTGTGTGTGTGTGTGTGTATGCCTTCTGAAAGCTGTGTTGTTTTTTTAACCTGTGTATCTGGGCTATCGTCAGTCAGGCCTGAGAAGAGTCAAGAATGTGTTCAGGCAGTTTTTGTGCATTGCGGGACTCTGTAAAATCACCACAGGGGGAAATAGCAGCCGCAGCGACAGTCAGGCCTCTTGACAGGGTAGAGACAGCAGTGGAGGTCGGTGTCACTTTAAATCGGAGGAGAATGGGCTCATTTGTAATGGAATAAATGGAACGTTTAATCAAACGCATTACAATGACCACGTCCTTCGGTTTTAAAGTGACACCAACCTCCACTGGTCAGAAGACAGATGTATGACAACTGAGACAGAATCACACACAACTTGTAATTCAACCCTCCACAGGCATTACTGGTGTGTGTGTGTACAGTTGAAGTCGGAAGTTTACATACACCTTAGCCAAATACATTTAAACTCAGTTTTTCACAATTCCTAACATTTAATCCTAGTAAATATCCCTGTTTTAGGTCAGTTAGGATCACCACTTTATTTTAAGAATGTGAAATGTCAGAATAATAGTAGAGAGAATTATTTATTTCAGCTTTTTATTTCTTTCATCACATTCCCAGCGGGTCAGAAGTTTACATACACTCAATTAGTATTTGGTAGCATTGCCTTTAAATTGTTTAACTTGGGTCAAACATTATGGGTAGCCTTCCACAAGCTTCCCACAATTAGTTGGGGGAATTTTGGCCCATTCCTTCTGACAGAGCTGGTGTAACTGAGTCAGGTTTATAGGCCTCCTTGCTCCATACGCTTTTTCAGTTCTGCCCACATTTTCTATAGGCTTGAAGTCAAGGCTTTGTGTTGGCCACTCCAATACCTTGCCTTTGTTGTCCTTATTAAGCCATTTTGCCACAACTTTGGAAGTATGCTTGGGGTCATTGTCCATTTGGAAGACATTTGTAACCAAGCTTTAACTTCCTGACTGATGTCTTGAGATGTTGCTTCAATATATCCACATAATTTTCCTGCCTCATGATGCCATCTATTTTGTGAAATGCACCAGTCCCTCCTGCAGCAATGCACCCCCACAACATGATGCTGCCACCCCCGTGCTTCACGTTTGGGATGGTGTTCTTCGGCTTGCAAGCCTCCCCCCTTTTTCCTCCAAACATAACAATGGTCATTATGGCCAAACAGTTATATTTTTGGTTCATCAGACCAGAGGACATTTCTCCAAAAAGTACGATCTTTGTCCCCATGTGCAGTTACAAACCGTAGTCTTGCTTTTTTTTTATGGTGGTTTTGGAGCAGTGGCTTCTTCCTTGCTGAGCAGCCTTTCAGGTTATGTCGATATAGGCCTTGTTTTACTGTGGATATAGATACTTTTGTACCTGTTTCCTCCAGCATCTTCACAAGGTCCTTTGCTTTTGTTCTGGGATTGATTTGCACTTTTCGCACCAAAGTACGATCATCTCCAGGAGACAGAACACATCTCCTTCCTGAGCGGTATGACAGCTGCGTGGTCCCATGGTGTTTATACTTGAGTACTATTGTTTGTACAGATGAACGTGATACCTTCAGGCGTTTAGAAATTGCTCCCAAGGATGAACCAGACTTGTGGAGGTCTACAAATTTTTTTCTGAGGTCTTGGCTGATTTCTTTTGATTTTCCCATGATGTCAAGCAAAGAGGCACTGAGTTTGAAGGTAGGCCTTGAAATACATCCACATCTCCAATTGACTCAAATTATGTCAATTAGCCTATCAGAAGCTTCTAAAGCCATGACATCATTTTCTGGAATTTTCCAAGCTGTTTAAAGGCACAGTCAACTTAGTGTATGTAAACTTCTGCCCCACTGGAATTGTGATACAGTGAATTATAAGTTAAATAATCTATCTGTAAACAATTGTTGGATAAATTACTTGTCATGTACAAAATAGATGTCCTAACCGACTTGCCAAAACTATAGTTTGTTAGCAAGACATTTGTGGAGTGGTTGAAAAACAAGTTTTAATGACTCCAACCTAATTGTATGTACACTTCTGACTTCAACTGTGTATGTGTGTGTATATATATATATATATATATGAGACTTATTATGATGCATGCCATTTAGCAGACACTTATCCAAAGCACCTTACAGTAAAGTGAGCGCAGACATTTTTTGTGTATGTGGCCCCAGCGGAAATCAAACCCACAACCTTGGTGTTACTAGAGCCATGCTCTTACCAACTGAGCCACCACACAGGACCATCTCCACCCACTATAGCAGTGTTATACTCTTACCAACTGAGCCACCACACAGGACCATCTCCACCCACTATAGCAGTGTTATACTCTTACCAACTGAGCCACCACACAGGACCATCTCCACCCACTATAGCAGTGTTATTCTCTTACCAACTGAGCCACCATCTCCACCCACTATAGCAATGTTATACTCTTACCAACTGAGCCAACATCTCCACCCACTATAGCAGTGTTATTCTCTTACCAACTGAGCCACCATCTCCACCCACTATAGCAGTGTTATACTCTTACCAACTGAGCCACCATCTCCACCCACTATAGCAGTGTTATACTCTTACCAACTAAGCCACCATCTCCACCCACTATAGCAGTGTTATACTCTTACCAACTGAGCCACCATCTCCACCCACTATAGCAGTGTTATTCTCTTACCAACTAAGCCACCATCTCCACCCACTATAGCAGTGTTATACTCTTACCAACTGAGCCACCATCTCCACCCACTATAGCAGTGCTATTCTATTACCAACTAAGCCACCATCTCCACCCACTATAGCAGTGTTATACTCTTACCAACTGAGCCACCATCTCCACCCACTATAGCAGTGTTATACTCTTACCAACTGAGCCACCATCTCCACCCACTATAACAGTGTTATACTCTTACCAACTGAGCCACCATCTCCACCCACTATAGCAGTGTTATACTCTTACTAACTGAGCCACCATCTCCACCCACTATAGCAGTGTTATACTCTTACCAACTGAGCCACCATCTCCACCCACTATAGCAGTGTTATTCTCTTACCAACTGAGCCACCATCTCCACCCACTATAGCAGTGTTATACTCTTACCAACTAAGCCACCATCTCCACCCACTATAGCAGTGTTATTCTCTTACCAACTGAGCCACCATCTCCACCCACTATAGCAGTGTTATACTCTTACCAACTGAGCCACCATCTCCACCCACTATAGCAGTGTTATACTCTTACCAACTGAGCCACCATCTCCACCCACTATAGCAGTGTTATTCTCTTACCAACTGAGCCACCATCTCCACCCACTATAGCAGTGTTATTCTCTTACCAACTGAGCCACCATCTCCACCCACTATAGCAGTGTTATTCTCTTACCAACTGAGCCACCATCTCCACCCACTATAGCAGTGTTATACTCTTACCAACTGAGCCACCATCTCCACCCACTATAGCAGTGTTATACTCTTACCAACTGAGCCACCATCTCCACCCACTATAGCAGTGTTATACTCTTACCAACTGAGCCACCATCTCCACCCACTCTAGCAGTGTTATACTCTTACCAACTGAGCCACCATCTCCACCCACTCTAGCAGTGTTATACTCTTACCAACTGAGCCACCATCTCCACCCACTATAGCAGTGTTATACTCTTACCAACTGAGCCACCATCTCCACCCACTATAGCAGTGTTATTCTCTTACCAACTGAGCCACCATCTCCACCCACTATAGCAGTGTTATACTCTTACCAACTGAGCCACCATCTCCACCCACTATAGCAGTGTTATACTCTTACCAACTGAGCCACCATCTCCACCCACTATAGCAGTGTTATACTCTTACCAACTGAGCCACCATCTCCACCCACTATAGCAGTGTTATACTCTTACCAACTGAGCCACCATCTCCACCC
The DNA here is from genome assembly GCF_016432855.1 of Salvelinus namaycush. Classification (NCBI taxonomy): domain Eukaryota; kingdom Metazoa; phylum Chordata; class Actinopteri; order Salmoniformes; family Salmonidae; genus Salvelinus; species Salvelinus namaycush. The sequence continues at coordinate 2,687,776 of NC_052320.1, read as the reverse complement.
ACTATAGCAGTGTTATACTCTTACCAACTGAGCCACCATCTCCACCCACTATAGCAGTGTTATACTCTTACCAACTGAGCCACCATCTCCACCCACTATAGCAGTGTTATTCTCTTACCAACTGAGCCACCATCTCCACCCACTATAGCAGTGTTATACTCTTACCAACTGAGCCACCATCTCCACCCACTATAGCAGTGTTATACTCTTACCAACTGAGCCACCATCTCCACCCACTATAGCAGTGTTATACTCTTACCAACTGAGCCACCATCTCCACCCACTATAGCAGTGTTATACTCTTACCAACTGAGCCACCATCTCCACCCACTATAGCAGTGTTATACTCTTACCAACTGAGCCACCATCTCCACCCACTATAGCAGTGTTATACTCTTACCAACTGAGCCACCATCTCCACCCACTATAGCAGTGTTTATATTTCAGCAGCAGAGAGAAGACAGAGGACAGCAAGAACAGCTAATGTTTCAGGTCAGCAGCTAGCTTTCTGTCCCTTAGGTCACACCGTAGTTTACACCTCGCTGTCATGGTTAATTTGCTTACTTTATTGTATGAACCACAATAAAGTTATATTTTTTGAACTGGGGCATCACCACCCAGGCTGAGTAAGAGGCAGTAGCATCAGAGTCCTAGAAATACAGAGTTCTGGAAGAAGATGGAGAATTTTGATGGGTTCTATGTTGGCATCAAAAGTTCCAAGACAATAGTTGGAACACAAATTAGATTGTCGTGAAAGTTTTGTTGCCTACACATTCTCTGTATTTCTTAGTCTCTGAGTAGAGCTGAATGTAAGCCTCACAAGGCCAATATCCTAAATATGGCATAAAATACTTCTATCATAACCTTTTGATGCATGCTATTATATGCATTTTTAATCTCCGCTTCAGTTGATGAGTAGTTTACTTGCGATCACTTGTCGTGGCATGTGTGACAGCAGGCCAATTGCACCAAAGGAATTTTGCCATTGTTCTGACCTTGTGAATGGTTATGACAGTGTGATGAAGGTTAAATATAACTTTATGATGGCTAAATGTCGCCTGGTGTTATGAGACTATTGTTATGGTGGCTAAGTGTACTGTTATGAATGCTAAATGTAGTCTTATGAATGCTAAATGTAGTCTTATGAATGCTAAATGTAGTCTTATGAATGCTAAATGTAGTCTTATGAATGCTAAATGTAGTCTTATGAATGCTAAATGGCTGCGTTGACACAGGCAGCCCAATTCTGATCTTTTGTCCAATCACAGCAGGTCTTTTTCAGAGATTTATATGATTAGTCAAAAGAACAATTAGTGAAAATAAATATCAGAATTGGGCTGCCTGAGTAAACACAGCCAATGTAGTCTTATGAAGGCTACATTTTGCCTACTGTTATGAAGGCTAAAATGTTGTCTTGCAAAGACTAATGTAGTGTTATGAAGGCCAACTGTAGTGTTATGAAGGCCAACTGTAGTGTTATGGAGGCCAACTGTAGTGTTATGGAGGCCTACTGTAGTGTTATGGAGGCCTACTGTAGTGTTATGGAGGCCAACTGTAGTGTTATGGAGGCCAACTGTAGTGTTATGGAGGCCAACTGTAGTGTTATGGAGGCCTACTGTAGTGTTATGGAGGCCTACTGTAGTGTTATGGAGGCCTACTGTAGTGTTATGGAGGCCAACTGTAGTGTTATGGAGGCCAACTGTAGTGTTATGGAGGCCAACTGTAGTGTTATGGAGGCCAACTGTAGTGTTATGGAGGCCAACTGTAGTGTTATGGAGGCCAACTGTAGTGTTATGGAGGCCAACTGTAGTGTTATGGAGGCCTACTGTAGTGTTATGGAGGCCGACTGTAGTGTTATGGAGGCCGACTGTAGTGTTATGGAGGCCGACTGTAGTGTTATGGAGGCCGACTGTAGTGTTATGGAGGCCGACTGTAGTGTTATGGAGGCCGACTGTAGTGTTATGGAGGCCAACTGTAGTGTTATGGAGGCCAACTGTAGTGTTATGGAGGCCAACTGTAGTGTTATGGAGGCCTACTGTAGTGTTATGGAGGCCTACTGTAGTGTTATGGAGGCCAACTGTAGTGTTATGGAGGCCAACTGTAGTGTTATGGAGGCCTACTGTAGTGTTATGGAGGCCTACTGTAGTGTTATGGAGGCCTACTGTAGTGTTATGGAGGCCTACTGTAGTGTTATGGAGGCCAACTGTAGTGTTATGGAGGCCAACTGTAGTGTTATGGAGGCCAACTGTAGTGTTATGGAGGCCAACTGTAGTGTTATGGAGGCCTACTGTAGTGTTATGGAGGCCTACTGTAGTGTTATGGAGGCCTACTGTAGTGTTATGGAGGCCTACTGTAGTGTTATGGAGGCCTACTGTAGTGTTATGGAGGCCGACTGTAGTGTTATGGAGGCCGACTGTAGTGTTATGGAGGCCGACTGTAGTGTTATGGAGGCCGACTGTAGTGTTATGGAGGCCGACTGTAGTGTTATGGAGGCCGACTGTAGTGTTATGGAGGCCTACTGTAGTGTTATGGAGGCCTACTGTAGTGTTATGGAGGCCAACTGTAGTGTTATGGAGGCCAACTGTAGTGTTATGGAGGCCAACTGTAGTGTTATGGAGGCCTACTGTAGTGTTATGGAGGCCAACTGTAGTGTTATGGAGGCCAACTGTAGTGTTATGGAGGCCAACTGTAGTGTTATGGAGGCCTACTGTAGTGTTATGGAGGCCTACTGTAGTGTTATGGAGGCCTACTGTAGTGTTATGGAGGCCGACTGTAGTGTTATGGAGGCCGACTGTAGTGTTATGGAGGCCGACTGTAGTGTTATGGAGGCCGACTGTAGTGTTATGGAGGCCGACTGTAGTGTTATGGAGGCCTACTGTAGTGTTATGGAGGCCTACTGTAGTGTTAAGCACTGCAAAAAATATATAATCTTACCTCGATAGTTTTAATATTGTATTGGGATAAAGTTAAAATGGCTTGTTCCAAGTTGATTTTGCTCACCCAGAAAACGTCTTGTTTTAAGATATTCTGACTTGTTTCGAGCCTTTTTAAAGTTAAAGTATTATCTGCCAGTCCACTAAGATAATTTGCCTCGGTAAGACGTCTTAAGATCAAATATCTTTAAAATAAGAATTTCTTATCCCCAATTTGTATCAAGCCTTAAAAAAAATAAAAAATAAGTTTAAGTAAGCAAAATGATTAGCCATGGCGCTAAGATCATTTAACTTAGTAGAACATCAAGTCAATGCATTCTAATGGTAAGAGATATCTAAGTAAGATAAAAGTTTATTTTTTTGCAGTGTGAAGGCTAAATGTCGTGTTTCAAATACTAATTTAATGCAACGTTATGAAGGCTAAACGAGAGAGAGCTGACTTGGGACATGACTATAGATGCCGTAGGATGATGGCAGTGCTTCGTAGAGAGACGGCATGTTAGAACTGAACCCAGAGACATGGCCGTCTGTGTGTAACCTCGTGTCTTACCTGTCCCGATCCAGATGACGACAGCGAGCCCATCTTGGGTCTGTGGTTCGAGGAGACCATCTCGCCAACTAAAGACAAGGTGGCCCCCCCACCGCCTCCCCCACCCCCGCCCCTGGAGACCTCTCCCAGACTGAAGAGCCCCTCCAAGCAGAACGCAGGAGAGAACGGAAACATCCTGGCCGGACGCAAGGACCCCGAGCTGGTGAGGCGTTAGGAAACACAACATGGACTTGAAAATGTATCTATCGTAACAGGCATTGGCTGTGGTCTGATTTCTGTACACTTCTCCCAATGTGTCCATGTTACATCCCCTTCATAGTCTGTCGTTCTGCCCCTGAACAAGGTAGTTAACCCGCCGTCCCTAGGCCGTCATTGTAAATAACAATTTGTTCTTAACTGACTTGCCGAGTTAAATAAAGGTCAAATAAATAGTTTGATAAAAAGAAATGGCTGGTGGAAGAAATACGGTGGAACCTCCCTCCAGCTACGCTTTCCACCAATCCCAAAAGGGGAGTGAACAAGTGCAAACCTCTGGGTTGAAAGGTAGAGAATTTGGAACACAACCTATGTTGGGCATCCCGAGTGGCGCGGCGGTCTAAGGCACTTGCATCTCAGTGTTAGAGGCGTCACTGCAGGCCCTGGTTCGATTCCAGGCTGTATCACAACCGGCCGTGTTTGTTGGGGAGTCCCATAGGACGGCGCACAATTGGCCCAGCGTTGTTACGAATTTGTCCTTAACTGACTAGTTAAATAAATAAAATGTGTTCTAGTGGAAACTATGCTACAGGCCTGTGTGTATTACTGTTAAATATTTATTAATTGATGTTTCAGTTCCTGAGCCTGGCCTCCAGCATCCTGAACTTCATCACCACCTCCATGTTGAAGTCCAGGAACAACTTTATCAGGAACTACCTGTCTGTCTCCCTGACAGAACAGCACATGGCCACGCTGGCCAGCATCATCAAGGACGTCGACAAAGACGTCAAAGGTTAGTTGGAATAAAAATACAATTTATTATTATTTATTTATTTATTATTATGGTATTTATTATGGTATTTATTTTCTACATGCGTTTAGTAAATGCGCTCTCAGCCTGAAGTATTTCTGTTCAAATGAAACTATTGATGCCCTTGGATGGAAAGTGCTTTCATAAAATCTTTTAATGCAAATCAGGTGTTTATAACTTGACGTGTCTTAATGAATTCCTAATTGAATATTGTCCCCTCCCCCCCCCAGGTTCCTCAGATGAAGAGTTTGCCTCGGCTCTGTATCTCTTCAACCATACCCTGGTGACGTCGGACCTACCTTCTCCAGCCCTGCAGGTTAGGCCCCGGGGGGAACCTCTTTCTAATGCGGTCACTTTCATTATTTAGTTACAAGTGACGAGTCCCTGTCACTACTAATAACCTGGACTGAAATATACTTTTTATATGAAAGAAGAAAAAATAGTTTACTCTGCCTTTTTAAGAACTTAGTTTGAACAGACGTGCTCGGGGGGGAAGGGAACAGACGTACTCGGGGGGGGGGGGGCAGACGTACTCGGGAAGAGGGAACGGATGTACTCGGGAGGGGGGGAAGAGGGAACGGACGTACTCGGGAGGGGGGGGGAGAGGGAACGGACGTACTTACGTCTTTGCACAAGTAGCTGCTGTTAGGTCAGACTAAGTCTTATTTGTCTTTCCCAGAATACCCTGCTGCAGCAGTTGGGCGTAGCTCCGTTCTCTGAGGGTCCGTGGCCCCTGTACATCAACCCCCAGTCCCTGTCGGTGCTCTCCAGAGTCCTGCTCATCTGGCAGCACAAGGCCTCTCTGCAGGGAGACCCCGACGTACCTGAGTGTATCACGATCTGGGAGAGGTAAGACCACATCATTAAATACTTCTGATATTATATTGTAACTTAAGTTTCCCAACAAGAAACCCAAAAAAATGTCGCTCAAACAGAAGGGAGAACTAAACAGAGTCTCACTGAGAACAACCAAAACGAAACAGGTGTTTTTTAAAAATAAACCCATGGAGATAAAACCACAAGATATTTGGGCGTATGGAGGATGAAGACCGGCACCGCCCTGTAATGTGGAGGATGAAGACCGGCACCGCCCTGTAATGTGGAGGATGAAGACCCGCACCACCCTGTAATGTGGAGGATGAAGACCCGCACCGCCCTGTAATATGGAGGATGAAGACCCGCACCGCCCTGTAATGTGGAGGATGAAGACCCGCACCGCCCTGTAATGTGGAGGATGAAGACCCGCACCGCCCTGTAATGTGGAGGATGAAGGCCCGCACCGCCCTGTAATGTGGAGGATATAGGCCCGCACCGCCCTGTAATGTGGAGGATGAAGGCCCGCACCGCCCTGTAATGTGGAGGATGAAGGCCCGCACCGCAATGTGGAGGATAAAGACCCGCACCGCCCTGTAATGTGGAGGATGAAGACGAACAGCCCTGTAATGTGGAGGATGAAGACGAACAGCCCTGTAATGTGGAGGATGAAGACGAACAGCCCTGTAATGTGGAGGATGAAGACGAACAGCCCTGTAATGTGGAGGATGAAGACCCGCACCGCCCTGTAATATGGAGGATGAAGGCCGGAACAGCCCTGTAATGTGGAGGATGAAGGCCCGCCCCGCCCTGTAATGTGGAGGATGAAGGCCCGCCCCGCCCTGTAATGTGGAGGATGAAGGCCCGCCCCGCCCTGTAATGTGGAGGATGAAGACCCGCCCCGCCCTGTAATGTGGAGGATGAAGACCCGCACCGCCCTGTAATGTGGAGGATGAAGACCCGCACCGCCCTGTAATGTGGAGGATGAAGAACCGCACCGCCCTGTAATGTGGAGGATGAAGGCCCGCACCGCCCTGTAATGTGGAGGATGAAGGCCCGCACCGCCCTGTAATGTGGAGGATGAAGGCCCGCACCGCCCTGTAATGTGGAGGATGAAGGCCCGCACCGCCCTGTAATGTGGAGGATGAAGGCCCGCACCGCCCTGTAATGTGGAGGATGAAGGCCCGCACCGCCCTGTAATGTGGAGGATGAAGGCCCGCACCGCCCTGTAATGTGGAGGATGAAGGCCCGCCCCGCCCTGTAATGTGGAGGATGAAGACCCGCCCCGCCCTGTAATGTGGAGGATGAAGACCCGCACCGCCCTGTAATGTGGAGGATGAAGACCCGCACCGCCCTGTAATGTGGAGGATGAAGAACCGCACCGCCCTGTAATGTGGAGGATGAAGGCCCGCACCGCCCTGTAATGTGGAGGATGAAGGCCCGCACCGCCCTGTAATGTGGAGGATGAAGGCCCGCACCGCCCTGTAATGTGGAGGATGAAGGCCCGCACCGCCCTGTAATGTGGAGGATGAAGGCCCGCACCGCCCTGTAATGTGGAGGATGAAGGCCCGCACCGCCCTGTAATGTGGAGGATGAAGGCCCGCACCGCCCTGTAATGTGGAGGATGAAGGCCCGCACCGCCCTGTAATGTGGAGGATGAAGGCCCGCACCGCCCTGTAATGTGGAGGATGAAGGCCCGCACCGCCCTGTAATGTGGAGGATGAAGACCCGCACCGCCCTGTAATGTGGAGGATGAAGACCCGCACCGCCCTGTAATGTGGAGGATGAAGACCCGCACCGCCCTGTAATGTGGAGGCTGAAGGCCCGCACCGCCCTGTAATGTGGAGGATGAAGACCCGCACCGCCCTGTAATGTGGAGGATGAAGGCCGGAACAGCCCTGTAATGTGGAGGATGAAGGCCGGAACAGCCCTGTAATGTGGAGGATGAAGGCCGGAACAGCCCTGTAATGTGGAGGATGAAGGCCGGAACAGCCCTGTAATGTGGAGGATGAAGGCCGGAACAGCCCTGTAATGTGGAGGATGAAGGCCGGAACAGCCCTGTAATGTGGAGGATGAAGGCCCGCCCCGCCCTGTAATGTGGAGGATGAAGGCCCGCCCCGCCCTGTAATGTGCTGGATGAAGGCCCGCCCCGCCCTGTAATGTGCTGGATGAAGGCCCGCCCCGCCCTGTAATGTGCTGGATGAAGGCCCGCCCCGCCCTGTAATGTGGTGGATGAAGGCCCGCCCCGCCCTGTAATGTGGTGGATGAAGGCCCGCCCCGCCCTGTAATGTGGAGGATGAAGGCCCGCCCCGCCCTGTAATGTGGAGGATGAAGGCCCGCCCCGCCCTGTAATGTGGAGGATGAAGGCCCGCACCGCCCTGTAATGTGGAGGATGAAGACCCGCACCGCCCTGTAATGTGGAGGATGAAGACCCGCACCGCCCTGTAATGTGGAGGATGAAGACCCGCACCGCCCTGTAATGTGGAGGATGAAGACCCGCACCGCCCTGTAATGTGGAGGATGAAGACCCGCACCGCCCTGTAATGTGGAGGATGAAGACCCGCACCGCCCTGTAATGTGGAGGATGAAGACCGGCACCGCCCTGTAATGTGGAGGATGAAGGCCGGCACCGCCCTGTAATGTGGAGGATGAAGGCCGGAACAGCCCTGTAATGTGGAGGATGAAGGCCGGAACAGCCCTGTAATGTGGAGGATGAAGGCCGGAACAGCCCTGTAATGTGGAGGATGAAGGCCGGAACAGCCCTGTAATGTGGAGGATGAAGGCCGGAACAGCCCTGTAATGTGGAGGATGAAGGCCCGCCCCGCCCTGTAATGTGGAGGATGAAGGCCCGCCCCGCCCTGTAATGTGGAGGATGAAGGCCCGCCCTGTAATGTGGAGGATGAAGACCCGCCCCGCCCTGTAATGTGGAGGATGAAGACCCGCACCGCCCTGTAATGTGGAGGATGAAGGCCCGCCCCGCCCTGTAATGTGGAGGATGAAGACCCGCACCGCCCTGTAATATGGAGGATGAAGACCAGCACCGCCCTGTAATGTGGAGGATGAAGGCCGGAACAGCCCTGTAATGTGGAGGATGAAGGCCCGCCCCGCCCTGTAATGTGGAGGATGAAGACCCGCACCGCCCTGTAATGTGGAGGATGAAGACCCGCACCGCCCTGTAATGTGGAGGATGAAGACCCGCACCGCCCTGTAATGTGGAGGATGAAGACCCGCACCACGCTCCTAATATTGTGTAAACCAAACAGGGAGACAAAATAAAAGGCTTTGTTTTTCACACTTAGAGGGAGAGCGCATCCAACATCTCTCAACTGGAACACTGTGCCAGCAGCTCATTGGGCCCGGCAGCTCACCCTCGTTGGGCCGGCAGCTCACCCTCGTTGGGCCCGGCAGCTCACCCTCGTTGGGCCCGGCAGCTCACCCTCGTTGGGCCGGCAGCTCACCCTCGTTGGGGCCGGCAGCTCACCCTCGTTGGGGCCCGGCAGCTCACCCTCGTTGGGGCCCGGCAGCTCACCCTCGTTGGGGCCCGGCAGCTCACCCTCGTTGGGGCCCGGCAGCTCACCCTCGTTGGGGCCCGGCAGCTCACCCTCGTTGGGGCCCGGCAGCTCACCCTCGTTGGGGCCCGGCAGCTCACCCTCGTTGGGGCCCGGCAGCTCACCCTCGTTGGGGCCCGGCAGCTCACCCTCGTTGGGGCCCGGCAGCTCACCCTCGTTGGGGCCCGGCAGCTCACCCTCGTTGGGGCCCGGCAGCTCACCCTCGTTGGGGCCCGGCAGCTCACCCTCGTTGGGGCCCGGCAGCTCACCCTCGTTGGGGCCCGGCAGCTCACCCTCGTTGGGGCCGGCAGCTCACCCTCGTTGGGGCCGGCAGCTCACCCTCGTTGGGGCCGGCAGCTCACCCTCGTTGGGCCCGGCACAAGTGAAACTGACTTATGAGGCGACAGGTGCAACACGTCCTGACCAATGAGGAGGATTCCAATCAAGGGCAAGCCTCTCCCAAACAGAACCAACCTCGAAATCGGAAGGTAAATTGAGGGAAAAACTCAGACTGTAATACTTCTGTATTGTATATGGGTGTGAAGGTCTGGGCGAGGTATGAGTGTCTCATCGGTCCCTGGTGCGAATGTGTTACATATTAGTTAGTGCATCGGTTCAGGAGAGCCCAAACCGATCCGTATTAAACATGCATCGGTCAGAAAACCGATGCTTTTTTTTTTTTACATATCGCCAGGTCACTTTTTTTTTCACTCATAATGTTTTATTCTGAAAAGAACCTCGATCTGTTGACTGCATTTATGCGTCCTCTCCTTCGGTTCAGTAGCTCGTCTAACTGTTATGCATGTAACTGCATGCACAAAAGGGTGTGGACGACGATGCTGAATGGGTATAGACAAAGAAGAGCTCTCTCTCTCACCAAAACACTAAAATGCCATTTTTCTCAAATGATTATCAACTTTCAAAGCAGAATTACTTTCCCATTGTTCCTCAACTGTAGTGTGTGATCTACCATTTTCTAGCTCTGAGTCTCTACTTTTATCCAATTAAAAAATAAAAATAAACTACTGAAATTCAAATTTTGTTACATAAGACCAAATCCAGGTGGTGAGTCACATATGACTGTCATAAATATTGCTGTTCGCGCCAACGATAGGTAGGCCTATCCCTATTCTAATGGGATACATATACGGGGCACCTTCCAGCATTCAGATGCTTGTGAAATGGATTTGGCAATGTCATGTCATATAGGCTTTATTAGTTGAGTTGACAACCAATGTAATTTGCTGGATTGTTGTAACCAAATGCACTGTAGAAAATGGTATTTTTACCAGAGTTGTGTAGCCTACCGGAGTGGACGCAACTACTGATTGTAAGAATTTTCAATCAGTCACATTTTAATTGTTCATGTTCATCATAAGAGATAGTTTTGGTTTAAACAGTCAGTGGTCATTTTTACATGAAAAATGTAATTTCATAAAGGACAGAAACCATTTTATTTATTTTGGCGCATGGTTGCATTCATTGGTCTGAGCGGGAGAAGTTCTGTAAAATTCCAAACTGAAATTTCCATTTTGCTTTTGAGGTAAAATTCAAATTTTCATTTTATGAATTGTCTAAATGCCATGTTAATTTATATAGATAAATATTGACAGTACTAGCTAAAAAAAAAAAATGTAAGTGTAATTTTTGTTCAGTACTCTGATCTCCCTTTAAAATAAAACATGATGTTTACACAAGGATTCTCTCTCTACGCTCTGTCTTCCCCCCCGTCCCTCTAGGTTTGTGGGCACCTTGAAACAGCACACCATCCAGGGCTCCGTCCCCGGCGATGAGGACCTGAACGTGGAGCACCTCCAGCTCCTGCTGCTCCTCTTCCACAACCTGTCTGAGAGGGGGAGGCGCGCCGTGCTCACCCTGGTCACCCAGGCCATCACAGAGGTATTTCAATGCTCTTTAACTAGGTTGTCTTTGTATTGTCTTACCAAGGCTTGGACTCGCGTCACAACTATCATGACTCCTGACTCTACCAGTGGTGACTTGGACTCACGTCACAGCTATCATGACTCCTGACTCCACCAGTGGTGACTTGGACTCACGTCACAGCTATCATGACTCCTGACTCCACCAGTGGTGACTTGGACTCGCGTCACAACTATCATGACTCCTGACTCTACCAGTGGTGACTTGGACTCACGTCACAGCTATCATGACTCCTGACTCCACCAGTGGTGACTTGGACTCACGTCACAACTATCATGACTCCTGACTCCACCAGTGGTGACTTGGACTCGGTCTTGATCAGTACTGACTTTGTTGTCAGAAAGTCTCTATCCCTGCTTAAATCAACATAATTCACATTTTTACAAAAACACATTTAGTGCAGATGCAAAGTTTGTTAACAGATTGATGGTAACAAACCGCCGTTCTATTACCAAATGTTACATTTGCACTGTTCTTCAAGTAGAACTTTATCTTGCGTCTCCACACATCATTCTGTTACTGTGGAATTGCCCATAGATACTGTAATTAGCTAGCTACCCTTATGAATGTGCAACACAGCAAGCTAGCAAGCTTTCTTGTATGCCAAACCAGTAAGATGGCGTCGACAAACATGGCAGCTCTGCTTCTAGCGCCGAGGCGATAATTACAATCATTTCGCTACACGCTTAATAACATCCGCTAAGTATGTGACCGATAACATTTGATTTAATAAAGTCGAATCTCCTCTCCTCAGGTGGCGGGTCCCCAGCATCAAGAGGCCCAGCTCAGAGCCGTACCCCTCAACCTGGCCCGCATGCTGCTGGTGCTAGACTACCTGTTGCACCAGTACTCTAAGGTCCCCATGTACCTCTTCCAACAGGTAGGTTGAATGGCTACTCCGTCCTTCTTTAGTGTTGGGTTGCAGTTTAGAATGGGTAGAAATTGTGTCTTGACCAGCGTGGTTTTAGTAACACTCTTGAATCAATTTCCACGGCCCAGTGGAAATCAAATTAGCATAATACTAAAATCCCCATCAAAATGTGTCTGTTTTAAAAACAAATATTTTGAGTTTTTGTCCAGTAACATTTTCTCTTTTTGCAGTAGGTCGTTGGTCAGAAGAGGTAGCCCTCCTAACACCGTGACTGACTGGATCTATCTATCTATTGCTTGCAGGTCCAGTACAATCTGCTGACCCCACCGTGGTCAGGCCAGGGTTCCGTCCAGGACGGGTCCAAACGCAGCGCCCTGCCGCTCTACTGCGGCTTTAAAGAGGTGGAGGATAACTGGTCCAAGCACTGCTCGGCAGGTAGGAGTAAGTCAAAGCCTTTCTGTTCTGTTTTTTTTTTTTTTTTTTTAAGGGGAATGAACTCATCTGTAGATCTGGGCGGTATGGACAAACATCCATATCACGATAAATTGACTGAGTTATCGTGACAACGATAGATTGACGGAGTTATCGTGACAACGATAGATTGACGGAGTTATCGTGACAACGATAGATTGACGGAGTTATCGTGACAACGATAGATTGACGGAGTTATCGTGACAACGATAGATTGACGGAGTTATCGTGACAACGATAGATTGACGGAGTTATCGTGACAACGATAGATTGACCAATCCGTTTATAAAAATGTGCACTAGCTACTTTATTTTAAACTCAGAGAACGTTTCTTTTTTTACTATCTGTCAACTACGTTTATTTTCAGCAATCTTAACATGTGTAAATATTTGTATGAACATAACAAGATTCAACAACTCAGACATAAACTGAACAAGTTCCACAGACATGTGACTAACAGAAATGGAATAATGTGCCCCTATACAAAGTGGAGGTCAAAATAACAGTCAGTATCTGGTGTGGCCACCAGCTGCATTAAGTGCTGCAGTGCATCTCCTCCTCATGGACTGTACCAGATTTGCCAGTTCTTGCTGTGAGATGTTACCCCACTCTTCCACCAAGGCACCTGCAAGTTCCCGGACATTTCTGGGGGGAATGGCCCTAGCCCTCACTCTCTGATCCAACAGGTCCCAGACGTGCTCAATGGGATTGAGATCCGAGCTCTTCGCTGGCCATGGCAGAACACTGACATTCCTGTCTTGCAGGAAATCACACACAGAACGAGCAGTATGGCTGGTGGCATTGTCATGCTGGAAGGTCATGTCAGGATTAGCCTGCAGGTAGGGTACCACATGAGGGAGGAGGATGTCTTCCCTGTAACACACAGCGTTGAGATTGCCTGCAATGACAACAAGCTCAGTCTGATGATGCTGTGACACACTGCCCCAGACCATGACGGACCCTCCACCTCCAAATCTATCCCGCTCCAGAGTACAGGCGTCGGTGTAACGCTCATTCCTTCGAGGATAAACGCGAATCCGACCATCACCCCTGGTGAGACAAAACCCCGACTCGTCAGTGAAGAGCACTTTTTGCCAGTCCTGTCTGGTCCAGCGACGGTGGGTTTGCCCATAGGCATTGCCCGTTGTTGCCGGTGATGTCTGGTGAGGACCTGCCTTACAACAGGCCTACAAGCCCTCAGTCCAGCCTCTCTCAGCCTATTGAGGACAGTCTGAGCACTTGATGGAGGGATTGTGCGTTCCTGGTGTAACTCGGGCAGATCCTGTGCAGATGTTGTTACACGTGGTCTGCCACTGCGAGGACGATCAGCTTGTCCGTCCTGTCTCCCTGTAGCGCTGTCTTAGGCGTCTCACAGTACGGACAGTACAGTACTCCTTTCAAGATGGTGCTACCCTTTTTACACACACACACGGTCATAACAACAAAACGGTTGAGTGCAGAAACGCAAAACCCTTGTAGCTGATCGGGTTATAATAATGTTCTCTCCTCTGTTAGATTCCACAGTAGTGCAGCCCAAATTCTACTGCGTCCTGTCACCTGAAGCGTCAGAGGACGACCGAAGCCGACTCGACAGCAAGGTGAAACTACACATCAAACCAACCACAAACTGTGAATTTATTAGTCCAGGATTTTAAAAACAATCTATATGGAGACATAACCCATTACAAACCTTTTTTTAATAGGACATTTAAGTCATGAAGCATTATACCTGAAGGAGATGAGTAAAGTCGTGTGTTTTTTTTAAATTTTGTCCAGGTGTTCCAGAAGCTGTTCAATGGAGCGGTGAAGTATAATGAGCTTTACGCCTGTCTGGTCTCCCTGCTGTCTGCCGGCTCTCAGTTTGACACAGCCAGGAGACAGGAGAACAAACCCATCACACCTGTGGTGAGGAAGGAACACACACACACAACCGTAGAAGATCTAACGCTGTTGTTTCCCCATGTCCTCACAAGTTATACTTAGTTCTAGAAACACACACGATCATCCTGGAACTAACACCGGTATATCTCTTGCGTTCTCAGGAGGCATGCTCCCTGCAGTACTACTTCCTGGTGCTGTGGAGGATCCTGGGAGTCCTACCCCCCTCTAAGGCCTACATGGAGCAGCTGAAGGATGGCCAAGGAGAACCCAGCGAGAGTGACATCCTCCACACCCTGCGCTGGTCCTCGCGACTCAGAGTCCCCACATATGTCAACTGGATCAAGGTCTGTGGCCCTCAGTTAGTCAGCCAGCCAGCCGGTCAGTTAGTGGGTCAGTTAGTAGGTCAGTTAATCAGCCAGTCAGTTAGTCAGCCAGTTAGTCGGCCAGCCAGTCAGCTAGTCAGTCGGCCAGCCAGTTAGCTAGTCAGTCGCCCGGCCAGTCAGCTAGTCAGTCGCCCGGCCAGTCAGCTAGTCAGTCGCCCGGCCAGTCAGCTAGTCAGTCGCCCGGCCAGTCAGCTAGTCAGTCGCCCGGCCAGTCAGCTAGTCAGTCGCCCGGCCAGTCAGCTAGTCAGTCGCCCGGCCAGTCAGCTAGTCAGTCGCCCGGCCAGTCAGCTAGTCAGTCGCCCGGCCAGTCAGCTAGTCAGTCGCCCGGCCAGTCAGCTAGTCAGTCGCCCGGCCAGTCAGCTAGTCAGTCGCCCGGCCAGTCAGCTAGTCAGTCGCCCGGCCAGTCAGCTAGTCAGTCGGCCCGGCCAGTCAGCTAGTCAGTCGGTCGCCGGCCAGTCAGCTAGTCAGTCGGTCGCCCGGCCAGTCAGCTAGTCAGTCGGTCGCCCGGCCAGTCAGCTAGTCAGTCGGTCGGCCGGCCAGTCAGCTAGTCAGTCGGTCGGCCGGCCAGTCAGCTAGTCAGTCGGTCGGCCGGCCAGTCAGCTAGTCAGTCGGTCGGCCGGCCAGTCAGCTAGTCAGTCGGTCGGCCGGCCAGTCAGCTAGTCAGTCGGTCGGCCGGCCAGTCAGCTAGTCAGTCGGTCGGCCGGCCAGTCAGCTAGTCAGTCGGTCGGCCGGCCAGTCAGCTAGTCAGTCGGTCGGCCGGCCAGTCAGCTAGTCAGTCGGTCGGCCGGCCAGTCAGCTAGTCAGTCGGTCGGCCGGCCAGTCAGCTAGTCAGTCGGTCGGCCGGCCAGTCAGCTAGTCAGTCGGTCGGCCGGCCAGTCAGCTAGTCAGTCGGTCGGCCGGCCAGTCAGCTAGTCAGTCGGTCGGCCGGCCAGTCAGCTAGTCAGTCGGTCGGCCGGCCAGTCAGCTAGTCAGTCGGTCGGCCGGCCAGTCAGCTAGTCAGTCGGTCGGCCGGCCAGTCAGCTAGTCAGTCGGTCGGCCGGCCAGTCAGCTAGTCAGTCGGTCGGCCGGCCAGTCAGCTAGTCAGTCGGTCGGCCGGCCAGTCAGCTAGTCAGTCGGTCGGCCGGCCAGTCAGCTAGTCAGTCGGTCGGCCGGCCAGTCAGCTAGTCAGTCGGTCGGCCGGCCAGTCAGCTAGTCAGTCGGTCGGCCGGCCAGTCAGCTAGTCAGTCGGTCGGCCGGCCAGTCAGCTAGTCAGTCGCCCGGCCAGTCAGCTAGTCAGTCGCCCGGCCAGTCAGCTAGTCAGTCGGCCGGCCAGTCAGCTAGTCAGTCAGTCAGTCGGCCGGCCAGTCAGCTAGTCAGTCAGTCAGTCGGCCGGCCAGTCAGCTAGTCAGTCAGTCAGTCGGCCGGCCAGTCAGCTAGTCAGTCGGCCGGCCAGTCAGCTAGTCAGTCGCCCGGCCAGTCAGCTAGTCAGTCGGCCGGCCAGTCAGCTAGTCAGTCGGTCGGCTAGTCAGTCGGCCAGCCAGTTAGTAGGCCGGCCGGTTAGTTATCCAGTCATTCCCCTCAGACAAGTTGTCTTATTTTTTTCTTCGTTATCTTAGAAGCTGTTGTCTTAATAATAAATATAAGAATAGGAAGCTATTCATGTTTTGTAACTAGATTTGATACCATTTCAACAATTTGGATTCCATCTAATCCCTTGTGGATTGATAAACCGCCTTTTGGATTAAACTGAAATGAAAAACTCTTGACTGTTAATTCTTCTGTTTTCTCTGGTCAATCTCAGGAGCACCTGGTGACTCAGGGGATGAAGGCAGACCAAGCGACGTCTCTGATCGAGGTGGCTTCCTCCAGGTGCAGCACCGTCAAGTACGACGTGGAGCTGGCCGAAGACTACATCGCTAGACAGGTGGGTTGTGGTATAGAGTTGGGAAGATACCAGTATCGTGGCAAAGAAAACAAAACATGAAGCGAATTTTAACTTTTATTTAAGGAAAACAAACCTCCATTTTGTTTTTTGGTCCATCCAGAGTCACATGTATTTTCCAAACTATATCACACTATTTTTCCATAGAGCAGGTGTTTTCATGTTTGCCATGGATAAAATTATTGCGATACTGGTATCGTCCTAGCCCTAGTGTGACACTGTGAGTTCATGTTTGAACATATATTAAACTGTGTGTGTTTGTTCAATGCTCAATAAATCAACGGCGTTATATTATTTACAGATTTTCCTACAAATGATACATCATTTTAATATAGATTACGTTCAGAGCCATGTATGTCTATGTGTAACCCTCCTATAGATCTCAGCGTTCTCCTGCGTGGACCCCAGCTCCATCCTGCCTTTGCATCAGGTCCCCTCCCTACAGGCCATCTATACTCTGGACGCCGTCATCTCCAAGGTCCAGGTGTCCCTGGACGAACATTTCTCTAAGGTGGCGGCAGAGACAGACCCCCTCAAGCCCTCAGAGATCACCAAAAACCTGCTGCCTGCTACACTGCAGCTCATAGACCTGTACACAGCTTTCACCAGGTGAGAGAAATCCACTGTCCTCTCTCTTTAACACTTTACTGACACCGTCGAGGCAGAACGACTGAGACTGTGTTCTCCCGTCGAGGCGGAACGACTGAGACTGTTCTCCCGTCGAGGCGGAACGACTGAGACTGTGTTCTCCCGTCGAGGCGGAACGACTGAGACTGTGTTCTCCCGTCGAGGCGGAACGACTGAGACTGTGTTCTCCCGTCGAGGCGGAACGACTGAGACTGTGTTCTCCCGTCGAGGCGGAACGACAGACTGCGTTCTCCCGTCGAGGCGGGACGACTGAGACTGCGTTCTCCCGTCGAGGCGGGACGACTGAGACTGCGTTCTCCCGTCGAGGCGGGACGACTGAGACTGCGTTCTCCCGTCGAGGCGGGACGACTGAGACTGCGTTCTCCCGTCGAGGCGGGACGACTGAGACTGCGTTCTCCCGTCGAGGCGGGACGACTGAGACTGCGTTCTCCCGTCGAGGCGGGACGACTGAGACTGCGTTCTCCCGTCGAGGCGGGACGACTGAGACTGCGTTCTCCCGTCGAGGCGGGACGACTGAGACTGCGTTCTCCCGTCGAGGCGGGACGACTGAGACTGCGTTCTCCCGTCGAGGCGGGACGACTGAGACTGCGTTCTCCCGTCGAGGCGGGACGACTGAGACTGGCGTTCTCCCGTCGAGGCGGGACGACTGAGACTGCGTTCTCCCGTCGAGGCGGGACGACTGAGACTGCGTTCTCCCGTCGAGGCGGGACGACTGAGACTGCGTTCTCCGTCGAGGCGGGACGACTGAGACTGCGTTCTCCCGTCGAGGCGGGACGACTGAGACTTGCGTTCTCCCGTCGAGGCGGGACGACTGAGACTGCGTTCTCCCGTCGAGGCGGGACGACTGAGACTGCGTTCTCCCGTCGAGGCGGGACGACTGAGACTGCGTTCTCCCGTCGAGGCGGGACGACTGAGACTGCGTTCTCCCGTCGAGGCGGGACGACTGAGACTGCGTTCTCCCGTCGAGGCGGGACGACTGAGACTGCGTTCTCCCGTCGAGGCGGGACGACTGAGACTGCGTTCTCCCGTCGAGGCGGGACGACTGAGACTGCGTTCTCCCGTCGAGGCGGGACGACTGAGACTGCGTTCTCCCGTCGAGGCGGGACGACTGAGACTGCGTTCTCTCCCGTCGAGGCGGGACGACTGAGACTGCGTTCTCCCGTCGAGGCGGGACGACTGAGACTGCGTTCTCCCGTCGAGGCGGGACGACTGAGACTGCGTTCTCCCGTCGAGGCGGGACGACTGAGACTGCGTTCTCCCGTCGAGGCGGGACGACTGAGACTGCGTTCTCCCGTCGAGGCGGGACGACTGAGACTGCGTTCTCCCGTCGAGGCGGGACGACTGAGACTGCGTTCTCCCGTCGAGGCGGGACGACTGAGACTGCGTTCTCCCGTCGAGGCGGGACGACTGAGACTGCGTTCTCCCGTCGAGGCGGGACGACTGAGACTGCGTTCTCCCGTCGAGGCGGGACGACTGAGACTGCGTTCTCCCGTCGAGGCGGGACGACTGAGACTGCGTTCTCCCGTCGAGGCGGGACGACTGAGACTGCGTTCTCCCGTCGAGGCGGGACGACTGAGACTGCGTTCTCCCGTCGAGGCGGGACGACTGAGACTGCGTTCTCCCGTCGAGGCGGGACGACTGAGACTGCGTTCTCCCGTCGAGGCGGGACGACTGAGACTGCGTTCTCCCGTCGAGGCGGGACGACAGACTGCGTTCTCCCGTCGAGGCGGGACGACTGAGACTGCGTTCTCCCGTCGAGGCGGGACGACTGAGACTGCGTTCTCCCGTCGAGGCGGGACGACTGAGACTGCGTTCTCCCGTCGAGGCGGGACGACTGAGACTGCGTTCTCCCGTCGAGGCGGGACGACTGAGACTGCGTTCTCCCGTCGAGGCGGCACGACTGAGACTGTGTTCTCCCGTCGAGGCGGCACGACTGAGACTGTGTTCTCCCGTCGAGGCGGAATGACTGAGACTGTGTTCTCCCGTCGAGGCGGAACGACTGAGACTGTGTTCTCCCGTCGAGGCGGAACGACTGAGACTGTGTTCTCCCGTCGAGGCGGAACGACTTATGTCTTCAAATAATAGGCTCAGTTGGCAGGAAACACATAAAATAATGGATGTGTTCTTTCCATCCTGAAAAATAATGTCTTGTTTTTGTATTGGGGAAATGATGACTGATTTGTTGTGTGTCTCAGGTCCTACCTTCTGATGAGCCTACCAGAGGAAGGAGAGAACAAGCTATCAGAGGCTAAACTCCAGGGTTACGCTGCAGTGCTGTCTATAGGCTCCATGCGCTGCAAAGCCAACCTGCTCGGTACGTACTAGTGGGCTTATGGTTTGGGCACGTTCTAGAGAAATGAATATATATTCAGCAAAATCTAGTCAGCAATACCTAGTTAAAGTCTACTGTTTTCAGTCAGAGACCAGCAGAGCCCCTCAGTCCTCCTCTCACTCAACAACTGTGTGTTCCTTCACTCGTTCAGGTCAGAATGTGATGCAGAACCTGCCATCGGCCGTCCAGACGCTGTGTGAGACCTGGAACAATATTCACACCAACGAGTTCCCCAACATCGGCTCATGGGTGTGTACCGCTGAGAGGGGGTGGACTGTCTGGGATACAGCCTGTGTTCCCCCCTCAGTATAATGACTGTCTGGGATACAGCCTGTGTTCCCCCCTCAGCATAATGACTGTCTGGGATACAGCCTGTGTTCCCCCCTCAGCATAATGACTGTCTGGCATACAGCCTGTGTTCTCCCCTCTGCATAATGATTGATTGAATGAATGACATGATTGATAGATTGATTTGTCAAACCTTTCCTGGGGAACTGTCAGTTGTTCCATGCAGTATATATATATTCCATCTCTGTCACACCTGGTTCAACTCGTTAACTAGCCCTCGTTAACTAGCCCTGGATTAGGTCAATCAGGTGTGATGGCTCAGGAATAAAACACATTTTTGTGAAACGTCTGGGTTCCGCTGAGAAGACGTTTGAGAATAATGACGTGTCCGACTTAACTTGTCTCGTCTCTTCTTCTCTCAGCGTAATGCGTTTGCCAACGACACCATCCCGTCCGAGAGCTACATCAGTGCCATCCAGACGGCTCATCTGGGCACGCTCAGTAACCAGTCCCTGGCCCTGGCCTCCTCTCTCAAACACATTCTCCTCTCCCTGGTGCGCCTCACCGGAGACCTCATTGTGTAAGTTGTTCTCTAATACCAGCAGCAGCCACGTCCACACAGTCGATATTACATAAACACTTTCCAGTATTGCAAAGCTAATATACCTTGTGGATAAAATATACGATTCTCCCATTGACTTGGGGTTTGTGTTTTCATCAAAGCCGTTACAGGAAGTGAGCGCCTGTTGAGTGTCTGGGTTTACTACTTTCTGGCGCTAGTAAGCACTGGCTCCACAGAAATGAGTTCCATACTGGAAATTATTGTAGACATGGCCGTTAGTATTTGAAGTGTTCGTCCCTCTCACCCGCCCCTCCAGGACCGAAGAGTTGAACCCTCCCCAGGTTGAACCCCTCCAAGAGAGCAGCATTAACTCTCTCTCTCTCTCTTTCTAACTCTCTCTCTCTTTCTAACTCTCTCTCTCTTTCTAACTCTCTCTCTCTTTCTAACTCTCTCTCTCTTTCTAACTCTCTCTCTCTGTCTAACTCTCTCTCTCTGTCTAACTCTCTCTCTGTCTAACTCTCTCTCTCTGTCTAACTCTCTCTCTCTGTCTAACTCTCTCTCTCTGTCTAACTCTCTCTCTCTGTCTAACTCTCTCTCTCTGTCTAACTCTCTCTCTCTCTCTAACTCTCTCTCTCTTTCTAACTCTCTCTCTCTCTCTAACTCTCTCTCTCTGTCTAACTCTCTCTCTCTGTCTAACTCTCTCTCTCTGTCTAACTCTCTCTCTCTGTCTAACTCTCTCTCTCTGTCTAACTCTCTCTCTCTGTCTAACTCTCTCTCTCTGTCTAACTCTCTCTCTCTGTCTAACTCTCTCTCTCTGTCTAACTCTCTCTCTCTGTCTAACTCTCTCTCTCTCTCTCTCTCTCTCTGTCTCTCTCTCTCTGTCTCTCTGTCTCTCTCTCTCTCTGTCTGTCTCTCTCTCTCTCTCTGTCTCTCTCTCTCTCTCTGTCTCTCTCTCTCTGTCTCTCTCTCTCTGTCTCTCTCTCTCTGTCTCTCTCTCTCTGTCTCTCTCTCTCTGTCTCTCTCTCTGTCTCTCTCTCTCTGTCTCTCTCTCTCTGTCTCTCTCTCTGTCTCTCTCTCTGTCTCTCTCTCTCTCTCTCTCTGTCTCTCTCTGTCTCTCTCTCTGTCTCTCTCTGTCTCTCTCTCTGTCTCTCTCTCTCTGTCTCTCTCTCTCTGTCTCTCTCTCTCTGTCTCTCTCTCTCTGTCTCTCTCTCTCTGTCTCTCTCTCTCTCTCTCTCTGTCTAACTCTCTCTCTCTCTCTCTCTCTCTCTAACTCTCTCTCTCTCTCTCTCTCTGTCTAACTCTAACTCTAACTCTCTCTCTCTGTCTAACTCTAACTCTAACTCTCTCTCTCTGTCCCCTCTCTCTCTCTCTGTCCCCTCTCTCTCTCTCTGTCCCCTCTCTCTCTCTGTCCCCTCTCCAGGACTGAGGAGTTGAACCCTCCCCAGGTGGTACATGCTCTGCTCCCCCTCCTCTTGGAGAGCAGTACAGAGAGCGTGGCTGAGATCTGCTCTACCTCTCTGGAGCGTATCCTGGGCCCCGCAGAGTCAGACACCTTCCTGGCCCACGTCTACCAGAGGCTGGTCACAGGATGCTACAACATCATCGCCAACCACTCAGACCCCAACAGGTGAGACTTGAACTTTGACCCGAGCAGTTAGGCTAAGACTGGAGTTGAGTCAATTTTAATGACCCCCCCCAGAGCGGAAATTAATTTAACGATTGTTGTCCAGCAATGATCCCTCTAATCAACTTGACAGGGCTTGAGTATTTTGGCTAAGACAAACGGTTACATATACCCCCCCCCCCCCTCCATCAATAGAGTGAACAGTATGTTGAGACCTATTCAAAGAGATTGACAGGTGTAATTGAGTTAAATGTGTTTTTGTCTTAGTGGTCTGGACGAGTCTGTGTTGGAGGAGTGTCTACAGTATCTGGAGAGGCAGCTGGAGAGCAGCCAAGTGTGCAAGGCCATGGAAGACTTCTTCTCCTTCAGGTGTGTCTGTGGCTCGGGTTGTTTGGAGCCGTGCTCCTACCGAACACCAAGGTCGTGGGTTCAATCCCCACAGGGGGTGTGGTATGTGTTCTCCACCACACGACCGCAGACTAAGCCGTGTTGCAGTTCACGACAGTCTTTCTCTCATAGGCGGCTCGTGAGTTTCAAGTTTGGGGAAGCGATCTTTTCACCCCCCCCCCCCCCCCCCCCCCCCCCCCCCCCCCCCCCCGCCCAAAAAAATCCCTGCATGTAAATCATGCCTCTATCATGGCATTTGCAGACTAATGTAAAATAGCCTGCTTTTCCTAATGTGATGAGTAGATTGGTTAGTCATTAGGATTATAATATAACTAACTTGCTGGTAGCCTAGTGGCTAGAGCATTGGCCCTGTACCCGGAAGGTTGCTGGATCAAATCCCCGAACTGACAAGGTATTTAATATGTGTACGCTGCCCAAAATGCGCACCTCAACAATCAGATATTTAATATTTGTACGCTGCCCAACATGCTCACTTCTCGACTGTTAGCCAGTAAACTAAATCATGCTCTCTGGTGTAGTAATTTTGATTATTTTCTATATTTCTGTATAAAACAGGAGTAATTATATAATTTTGTTTATCTTCCCAAAGCCAATTGGACGTGCTGCCGATGATCTCTTAACATTCTCTCTTGTTTTGTGTCTCAGTGGAGAACTGGTTCAGATCATGATGGCTACAGCCAATGAAAACCTTTCTGCTAAATTCTGCAACCGGGTGCTGAAATTCTTCACCAAACTCTTCCAGCTCAGTAAGTTTACCCACACTCCTCCTTGTTTTCCCATCCCAAACCAGTTCTGCCTCCCAGACCAACGTGTTGTCCATACTGACCAACCAGAGACTTGAGTGTTCATCCTAATCTTGACCTGTTCATTCTAATCTTGATTTAAACCCTTTTACTCTAGTTACTCAAGGTCCTTCCATGAGCGTTTTCAGTTCTACCATCTCTTTCATATCCTCAACCTCTCCTTGCTTACTTCCACCTCAGCGGAGAAGAGTCCCAACCCAAGCCTGTTGTGTCTGTGTGGCTCCCTGGCCCAGCTGGCGTGTGTGGAGCCGTCCAGGCTACAGTCGTGGCTCACCCGCATGACGGCCACGCCACCCAAGGACTCGGAGCATCTGGAGACGGTGCAGGAGAACAGGGCGCTGCTACAGGTGTGTGTGTGTGTGTGTGTGTGTGTGTGTGTGTGTGTGTGTGTGTGTGTGTGTGTGTGTGTGTGTGTGTGTGTGTCAGCACAAAAGCGGTTCTCAAGACTGGTCAACATTAAACAGTCTCAACTACAGAAAACTGACAAAATCAAGGAAACACTTGAGTAAACGAGGGATACAAAGTATATTGAAAGCAGGTGCTTCCACACCAGGTGTGGTTCCTGAGTTAATTAAGCAATTATGATGGAAAATACTGCGTAACCACTTGACATGCACAAAAGTTAACACACTTTAATAATTCGACACAGCATGTATAACTGTCCACACAGGATAGAACACGTTACAATGCAAGAAGATACCGGAAGCTTCCAGCTTTGTAGGCTAACTTTCTTTGCTAGCACCTAGTTTGTGATAATATGCAAAAACACGGGGCAAAATATTGCTGATTTCAAAGCTGCTCCAACGACTTTATTCATCCATTTTGTCTCGCCTGCCTCTCGTCCGTCCCAGTCAAGATTGTCTTAGCTCCAGCTACAAAGTGTGTGTGACGTCATGGGTCTTAAAGAGACAGGCACACTTTTATAAAAGAACAGATTGCTTATTTTTTTGTAAATGTTGTTGATCAGTATAATACAATAAGTACCAAATGGAAGGGAAGCAGATTAGTTTTTCGTCTGTAGCCCCATGAAATCAGCAGCACAAACGAGCTCTATAACTCTACATTCACTCACTCCTATTGAATATGAATCCACCTGTATTGTGACTAGACCGTGGCGACATCTTGATTTACCGTTCATATAAATGATTACCATTATGTTATGTAGTTAGTAAAAAAAAAACTTGTCAAATTGATTTGTATAATTGATTAATTTAATGCATCCATTCTAAATGTAATGATATTGATCTCTACAGACCTGTCTCGATTTAAGGGCCATTCTGTGACTTTGGCTAATAGGCTTTTAATTTTGTTTGCTGTGGTATTGTTTTGGTGTTAAGTAACGTGATGGTATCGTGATACCAGACCTGGTATCAGCATCGAAGTCAAAATATCATACTTTACGTGGATTATCGTCAATAATTAACACCTGTCGACCAAACTGATTGGTTGGAACTTTTTTTATATTTTCTCCAGGTGCTCACCACGCACATTGTCAGGGACAACAGCCAGGTGGGCGAGGGCGTGTGCACCGTCCTGCTCTCCACCCTCATCCCCATGGCAACAGATATGCTGGCCAATGGGGACGGCGCTGGCTTCCCGGAACTCATGGTGATCATGGCGACCCTAGCCAGCGCCGGTCAGGGGGCGGGGCATCTGCAACTGCATCGCGCTGCCATCGACTGGCTGACCAGATGGTAAGACATTCGTAAAAAAAATGATGATAGTATTTTTATGTTTTGTTCCTGATGTGTAGAACTGGTGATGTGAATATTATTGGTAAACTCTTAACTAGATCTGTGTGATAGTCGATGTGTTAAATATGCAGTTAGATTCAATAGAAATATATCTGTTATTTTCTACAGCAAAAAGTACCTGACCCAGAAAAACGTTGTGGAGAAAGTGAGCGCAAACGTGTCCCAGGGCAAAGTAAGTAGTAATTCAATCCAAAAAGAAAGAAGGGGAGAGAAAAAAAAATATATATATATATATTCTGAACTGCCCCGTCACCTCTCTCTCTCATGTTTTCCCCTCAGCATGCCAGCATACTAGAGTGCTCCTGTCATATCATCTCCTACCTGGCTGATGTGATGAACGCCCTGAGACAGAGCAGTGGCCAGGGCTCCTCCGTGCTGCTGGTTGATGGAGAGGAGAAGGCTGTAGAGGTGGACTCAGACTGGGTTGACGAGTTGGCTGTGGAGGACGATGACTCACAGGCTGAGGACTCTGTACGGACCGCCCTATATCATGTTTGGATAGAAATATATAGACATAGATAGGTACTTTATATAGTGTAGAATAAATAGAAATGTGTAGAGATAGATAGGTACTTTATATAGTGTGGAATAGATAGGTACTTTATATAGTGTAGAATAGATAGAAATATACAGAGATGGATAGGTACTTTATATAGTGTAGAATAGATAGAAATATATAGAGATGGATAGGTACTTTATATAGTGTGGAATAGATAGGTACTTTATATAGTGTAGAATAGATAGAAATATATAGAGATGGATAGGTACTTTATATAGTGTAGAATAGATAGAAATATATAGAGATGGATAGGTACTTTATATAGTGTAGAATAGATAGGTACTTTATATAGTGTGGAATAGATAGGTACTTTATATAGTGTGGAATAGATGGGTACTTTATATAGTGTGGAATAGATAGGTACTTTATATAGTGTGGAATAGATAGGTACTTTATATAGTGTGGAATAGATAGGTACTTTATATAGTGTAGAATAGATAGGTACTTTATATAGTGTAGAATAGATAGGTACTTTATATAGTGTAGAATAGATAGGTACTTTATATAGTGTGGAATAGATAGGTACTTTATATAGTGTGGAATAGATAGGTACTTTATATAGTGTGGAATAGATAGGTACTTTATATAGTGTGGAATAGATAGGTACTTTATATAGTGTGGAATAGATAGGTACTTTATATAGTGTGGAATAGATAGGTACTTTATATAGTGTGGAATAGATAGGTACTTTATATAGTGTGGAATAGATAGGTACTTTATATAGTGTGGAATAGATAGGTACTTTATATAGTGTGGAATAGATAGGTACTTTATATAGTGTGGAATAGATAGGTACTTTATATAGTGTGGAATAGATAGGTACTTTATATAGTGTGGAATAGATAGGTACTTTATATAGTGTGGAATAGATAGGTACTTTATATAGTGTGGAATAGATAGGTACTTTATATAGTGTGGAATAGATAGGTACTTTATATAGTGTGGAATAGATAGGTACTTTATATAGTGTGGAATAGATAGGTACTTTATATAGTGTGGAATAGATAGGTACTTTATATAGTGTGGAATAGATAGGTACTTTATATAGTGTGGAATAGATAGGTACTTTATATAGTGTGGAATAGATAGGTACTTTATATAGTGTGGAATAGATAGGTACTTTATATAGTGTAGAATAGATAGGTACTTTATATAGTGTAGAATAGATAGGTACTTTATATAGTGTAGAATAGATAGGTACTTTATATAGTGTGGAATAGATAGGTACTTTATATAGTGTAGAATAAATAGGAATGTGTAGAATAGATAGGTACTTTATATAGTGTGGAATAGATAGAAATGTGTAGAATAGATAGAAATATATAGAGATGGATAGGTACTTTATATAGTGTAGAATAGATAGAAATATATAGAGATGGATAGGTACTTTATATAGTGTGGAATAGATAGGTACTTTATATAGTGTAGAATAGATAGAAATATATAGAGATGGATAGGTACTTTATATAGTGTGGAATAGATAGGTACTTTATATAGTGTAGAATAGATAGGTACTTTATATAGTGTAGAATAGATAGGTACTTTATATAGTGTGGAATAGATAGGTACTTTATATAGTGTGGAATAGATAGGTACTTTATATAGTGTAGAATAAATAGGAATGTGTAGAATAGATAGGTACTTTATATAGTGTGGAATAGATAGGTACTTTATATAGTGTAGAATAGATAGAAATATATAGAGATGGATAGGTACTTTATATAGTGTAGAATAGATAGAAATATATAGAGATGGATAGGTACTTTATATAGTGTGGAATAGATAGGTACTTTATATAGTGTAGAATAGATAGAAATATATAGAGATGGATAGGTACTTTATATAGTGTAGAATAGATAGGTACTTTATATAGTGTGGAATAGATAGGTACTTTATATAGTGTGGAATAGATAGGTACTTTATATAGTGTGGAATAGATAGGTACTTTATATAGTGTGGAATAGATAGGTACTTTATATAGTGTGGAATAGATAGGTACTTTATATAGTGTGGAATAGATGGGTACTTTATATAGTGTGGAATAGATAGGTACTTTATATAGTGTAGAATAAATAGGAATGTGTAGAATAGATAGGTACTTTATATAGTGTGGAATAGATAGGTACTTTATATAGTGTAGAATAGATAGAGATGGATAGGTACTTTATATAGTGTAGAATAGATAGAAATATATAGAGATGGATAGGTACTTTATATAGTGTGGAATAGATAGGTACTTTATATAGTGTAGAATAGATAGAAATATATAGAGATGGATAGGTACTTTATATAGTGTAGAATAGATAGGTACTTTATATAGTGTGGAATAGATAGGTACTTTATATAGTGTGGAATAGATAGGTACTTTATATAGTGTGGAATAGATAGGTACTTTATATAGTGTGGAATAGATAGGTACTTTATATAGTGTGGAATAGATAGGTACTTTATATAGTGTGGAATAGATAGGTACTTTATATAGTGTAGAATAGATAGGTACTTTATATAGTGTAGAATAGATAGGTACTTTATATAGTGTGGAATAGATAGGTACTTTATATAGTGTAGAATAGATAGGTACTTTATATAGTGTGGAATAGATAGGTACTTTATATAGTGTAGAATAGATAGGTACTTTATATAGTGTAGAATAGATAGGTACTTTATATAGTGTAGATAGGTACTTTATATAGTGTAGATAGGTACTTTATATAGTGTAGATAGGTACTTTATATAGTGTGGAATAGATAGAGAGAAGGCTGGAGGAACGACTTTATCTTCACATCAGCTGTCTCACTATTAGAGACACTGGGATTTCAGGAAACATTTCCCCCACCGTGGCTCTACCTCCATTTGTCTTTCTGTGATTCCTCCCAGCCTATCTTTTTGCCTCTTCCTCAACCGTGTTATAGGAGAAGGTTCAAGGTCCTTCTCCTCGGACTTTCTTCTCCTATGCGTTTTGAGGAGGAGGAGGGTGCGAGGAATCAAGGAAGAGATTCATTGAGAGAGGGGAAAAAAGCAAATAGTTGTGTTCAGTAGGGAGAAGCTGAGTGTAATGGAGAGGGAATACCGGAGGGAATACCGGAGGGAATACCGGAGGGAATACCGGAGGGAATACCGTATCTGTTAATAATGAGGAAATGGGAGGGGAGGGGGGGGAAACCAAGCTGATTTCTCTCTGCTGTGTCGTAGGATGAAGACTCCCAGTGCAATAAGCTGTGTACCTTCACCATCACCCAGAAGGAATTCATGAACCAGCATTGGTAAAAGAAGCCACCCCCCTCCCCCCCCTTTATGTGATCAATACCATTCCTTCACAGTATTCCACCTTCACATAGACTGTGTTCCAATAATCTGTACTTTCTGCCAAAGTGTGCAGGAAATGCCTCGTGTACGAAATCTGGTGGGATTGCAAACTCACTCAACCGCCCCCCCCCCCCACACACCAACCAACCAATCCCAATGCTTTTACATTTCTAGGAGGTGGTGTTCTATACGAGTGTTACACTTCAGGAGAAAACAGGGTTATAACAGGGTTATTGAGATGTCTCTACTGTTATAAATCAACCTCCCCTCCTCTCCCTCTCTAGGTACCACTGTCACACGTGTAAGATGCTGGACGGGGTAGGTGTGTGTACAGTGTGCGCCAAGGTCTGTCACAAAGACCATGAGATCTCCTATGCCAAATACGGCTCTTTCTTCTGTGACTGCGGGGCCAAGGAGGACGGTACCTGTCAGGTGAGACCGAATACCTCAGGTCACCATGGGAAGAGAACCACTGCGGTAACTTTTGGCTTGCTATATCACTTATACCATCCATCCATTTGCTTATCCTCATAACCATCAGTACCCAGTTAGCTTGGGAGCTAGTTATTAAAGCTACGCCTCAAAACATTATACGTTAGGGAATCCATCCACGATGTCTTTTCTTTTTGTGTCTGTTTTATCAAGTAGTACAACTTAAACATCTCAGAATTAACTGGCTGACATGATTCAACTTAAAACAGAATTCATTCAAGTAATTAATGTAGACAGATTTATATTGATCGTCATAATATCTGCATGCCTTACCTGTCTGTATTTTCACTGATGTATTAGCATAGGTGTGTGTGTGTGTGTGATCGTGTGCATAACTGGGGTCTTGAATGCGTGTGTGTGTGTGTGTGATCGTGTGCATAATTGGGGTCTTGAATGCGTGTGTGTGTGATCGTGTGCATAATTGTGGTCTTGAATGCGTGTGTGTTTAGACAGTCTAATATCTCCTCTAACTAACCTGCCATCGTCCACAGGCCCTGGTGAAGCGCAGCCCCAGCAGTGGGATCGGCTCTGCCGTGAAGGAGTCGTCAGCCTTCCAGAGTGAACTGAGGATGCCTGAGAGTGCCATCCGCCATCAGGGCTCTAGCGACAAGGGCAAGGTAAGATAAGGGGATACCTGTAAGATAAGGGCAAAGGGGATACCTGCAAGGTAAGATAAGGGGAAAGGGGATACCTGCAAGGTAAGATAAGGGGATACCTGCAAGGTAAGATAAGGGGATACCTGCAAGGTAAGATAAGGGGATACCTGCAAGGTAAGATAAGGGGATACCTGCAAGGTAAGATAAGGGGATACCTGCAAGGTAAGATAAGGGGATACCTGCAAGGTAAGATAAGGGGATACCTGCAAGGTAAGATAAGGGGATACCTGCAAGGTAAGATAAGGGGATACCTGCAAGGTAAGATAAGGGGATACCTGCAAGGTAAGATAAGGGGATACCTGCAAGGTAAGATAAGGGGATACCTGCAAGGTAAGATAAGGGGATACCTGCAAGGTAAGATAAGGGGATACCTGCAAGGTAAGATAAGGGGATACCTGCAAGGTAAGATAAGGGGATACCTGCAAGGTAAGATAAGGGGATACCTGCAAGGTAAGATAAGGGGATACCTGCAAGGTAAGATAAGGGGATACCTGCAAGGTAAGGGCAAAGGTGGATACCTGCAAGATAAGGGCAAAGGGGGATACCTGCAAGGTAATATAAGGGGATACCTGTAAGGTAATATAAGGGCAAAGGGGATACCTGCAAGGTAAGATAAGGGAAAAGGTGGATACCTCGTCAGTTGTACAACTGAATGCATTCAACTGAAATGTGTCTTCCGCATTTTAACCCAACCCCTTTGAATCAGAGGTGCAGGGGGTGGGGGGCTGCCTTAATCGACGTCCATGTCTTCGGCGCCCGGGGAACAGTGGGTTTAACTGCCTTGCTCAGGGGCAGAATGACAGATTAACATAAGATTAGATAGCGTTTATTGTCTATTTTCTCCGAAATTTGCCTTGGGTCATAAAAATGATGCCTGTGTGTTAACCTTTTCCGCTCTTTGTCATGTTTGGATTTCAGGCAAATTAAAACTCTTTACACGACATGGAGGGGGGAAAAAACACCAGACAATAGACAACGTCTAGAGGTCTGGGGATTGTACAAGTCATTCTAAAAAAATAAAATAAAAAACATTGTTCACGTCACAGGTCACCATCTGTGAGGGCAAGCCTGGCGACGAGGACCGGCCCAAGAAGAGCAGCGTCTGTAAGAACATCGAGGGATGCCAGGAGGAGCTGCTGGCCCAAGTGGTGAGAAGTTTCTACTGAAGCAGGGACGTCTCTGACATCAGAGTTATTTATGTGCTAAACGTACAGACCTACACCACTTCTGTGTAAAGAAATGCGTATCGGGTGTACACTGTGGGGGGGGGGGGTCGGGCTTATGTATCTGTCATAACGGTTTCCAATACATTCTAAATTACACTTGTCTTGACACTCGGTGACCTTTTTATAAGATCAGTATTTGTTATGAGACGTGTAATGACAATATTCTGACGTTATGACGTCTCATTGGCTGACGTTGACTCCCCCCCCCTCTCTCCAGTCTGGCTCGTCCACGGCGGCGGTGGTTCTGGAGATGTTGATCTTCCTGATGGATGCCATCCAGACTAACTTCCAGCAGGCCTCCGCTGTAGGCAGCAGCAGCCGAGCTCAGCAGGCCCTCAACGAGCTACACACTCAGGACAAGAGTGTCGAGATGACTGACCAACTGATGGTACTGTACCACTGCTTTTTAGTTCCTAACTACGACTGTGGGACAAACATGGTCCAACGCTGTAGTAGGCTGGGAGGCAGTATAGTGGAGGAATCAGGTTAGCCGCGTGAGAGACCGGATTCAGTTCAGCAGTGTGAGAGACCGGATTCAGTTCAGCGGTGTGAGAGACCGGATTCAGTTCAGCGGTGTGAGAGACCGGATTCAGTTCAGCGGTGTGAGAGACCGGATTCAGTTCAGCGGTGTGAGAGACCGGATTCAGTTCAGCGGTGTGAGACACCGGATTCAGTTCAGCGGTGTGAGACACCGGATTCAGTTCAGCGGTGTGAGACACCGGATTCAGTTCAGCGGTGTGCGGTGTGAGACACCGGATTCAGTTCAGCGGTGTGAGACACCGGATTCAGTTCAGCGGTGTGAGACACCGGATTCAGTTCAGCGGTGTGAGACACCGGATTCAGTTCAGCGGTGTGAGACACCGGATTCAGTTCAGCGGTGTGAGACACCGGATTCAGTTCAGCGGTGTGAGACACCGGATTCATCTGATCAAGGTGTAGAACTTAGCTGGGACAAAAACCAGCAGTGCTGCTTCGGACTCCAGGAGTAGGCTAGAGGCACGAGAACGTCTAAGCCTAGCGAAGTGTGAGAAACATGCATTATTTGATGCTCTATTGAGCTTCCTTTGTCCAATCTCCTCCTCATGACTAACACGGCCCCCTTCCTCTGCGTCTCCCCAGGTCCCTACCCTTGGTTCCCAGGAGGGAGCTTTTGAGAACGTGCGTATGAACTACAGTGGAGATCAGGGTCAGACCATCAGACAGCTCATCAGCGCCCACGTGCTGCGACGCGTCGCCATGTGTGTGTTGTCTTCACCCCACGGCCGTCGCCAGCACCTCGCCGTCAGCCACGAGAAGGGCAAGGTGGGGCACGTTGTTGCACTAAATTGTATTTAAAAAGTTCAAAAGCAGATGTTGTTTTGTGTGCTTTTAGATACCAACCAATCTTGATTTCGCAGAACCTGAACGCTAGGTTCCCCTTTCTGTCTGCTGCTGACCCGGGGTTCCCTAACCCTCTGCTCTCCTCTCGTCTCACTGTCCCACCTCTCCCCTCATCTTCAGATCACCGTCCTGCAGCTGTCGGCTCTTCTAAAGCAAGCTGATTCCAGCAAGAGGAAGTTAACCCTGACTCGTCTGGCCTCGGCCCCCGTCCCCTTCACCGTGCTCAGCCTCACTGGGAACCCCTGCAACGAAGACTACCTGGCTGTCTGTGGACTCAAGGTTAGTCAGATTCATTACAGGGTCTTCAGAAGCTATGTCTACGATTCCTCACAATCCTGTCTTCTTGCCTCCCTCTCAACCATATGGGGGCAGAGGGTTCAAGGTCGTCCCCTTTGACCTTCTTCTCAAATGCATTTTTAGAAGGAGGCGAGGAGATGATGCAAGGAGTTGAGAAAGAAGCCCTGTCTCTAGATTTAGGGCATATCTAGCTATGTGTGTATATATATAGTAGAGTGCATTCGGGAAGTATTCAGACTAGGGCTGTTGCGGTGACCGTATTACCGCCACACCGGCGGTCACGAGTCATGAAGGCAGTCAAATTACACTCCAAGCTCTGATGCTGCTGCTGGTCATTAGTAGTCTCCCAAACTTTTTAACTGCCTGGTACTCAGCACTCTATTGTCCCTCTAATCACTCTGACATCAATGCAAATGTAACCGAAAATCAAATGAAACACTTCATGAGAGCCCATGAGCTCATGTTGCGCAACATTTCTATAGGCTATGCAATTGTGTGAGAAAACAGAGTGATGGCCTCTGTTAAAAAGAGGAGGATCCCATCAGCTTTCTATAGGCTAGGCCTACTTTATTTATTTCTCAACTCTCCTAATATTAAGCACATTGCTTCACTTTAAAACAGGAGTATATCCCACCTGGCTGCCATGAAAATAAACCACGGGGGAAAGTGTCCTCCATTCACTATTTAAGTGCATAGATGACATGTATTTATTTCCCGCTGCCCCCTGTTTCGATACAGGTGCATGATAATGGTCCATTCGAAATCAAAACTAATTTAACACGCATATTATTTAGTATATGTGAATACAAGATTTAATCAAGAATAGTCTGATGGGTGACAATATTAGCCAATCACTGAATGATGCCCAGCGTAAGAAACAATGCCTTGTTTTTGCTGCATTTTCTAATCATAGTCGCACACCTCATGTTGCCAAGCTGTCTGTCTCTCTCTCTCTCTCTCGTTCAGGACTGCCACGTGCTAACGTTCAGTAGTACAGGTTCCGTATCAGAACACCTGGTGTTGCACCCTCAGCTGGCTACTGGAAACTTCATTATCAAGGCCATCTGGCTGCCTGGCTCCCAGACGGAGCTGGCCATCATCACGGCTGACTTCGTCAAGGTACCACATCGGCTCTTTTATAAAGTTTGCTTTTATAGTTCATGGCTAGGTGATTGCTTCAAATGTAGATACATTTTCTTTTTGAAAAATTCCTGGCCTAATCCATTTGTAAACTAGCTCTTGAGGTAGTATAATCTGCATGCCTTAGACAGGAACCTGACTGTAGAAACACTAACAGTAAGCATGAACAGAGCAGAGCAGAATGGAAAATCGACTCTTTGTTTTTAATTTTGTCTTTCAATAGAAGAATGAATGGAATAGAAGGGTTGATTTGCATAACAGCGTCTAGAGCCCAGCGTTGATTGGTGAGACTCTTCTTCTTCTCTCCTGTTAGATCTATGACCTGTCAGTGGACGCTCTGAGCCCCGTGTACTACTTCCTGCTGCCGAGCTCCAAGATCCGTGACGCCACCTTCCTGTTCAACGAGGAAGGGAAGAGCATCATCGTCATCATGTCCTCTGCTGGCTACATGTACACACAGGTCATGGACGAGTCGTCCAGCGCCCAACACGGACCCTTCTATGTTACCTCAGTCCTGGAGATCAGCCACCAGGACCTTAAGGTACAAACACACTTGGGTTGAACGCAGAAATCGTTCAAATAGTTTCTCTGAACTCTTAAAAACAGAAAGCCTTGCCTGGATTACCAGAATGGTCCGGGTCAACTCAATCAAACGAAGCTGAAGTATTGTTATGAGAATTATGTTCTCAGTTGTCGGTTTGAACCCTGTTTGACCCCAATTGAATGAATTACTCAGCCTGAAACCCAGAATTTGTAAGAAACTGGTTGAAATGATTCAGACGGAGGCCCAGTCACAATAGAACATTTATTTACGAGAGCGCTCTGTTGTGCATATACAAAAAACGTTCTTTTTAAACCATTCCTACGCACATACATAGACACTAAACTTTGGATTCTCTCTTCTTCTCCTGGAGTCTCACCAAAGTTTATTACCACACAGCTGACAGTTCCAGTCCCCTCCAGATACGGGAAATCTGGAGGGGCTCTCCATGTCTTATTTTATCTCCCCAGAGTTATAGCCGGGTCGGTTCAAACATAGTTTAATGATCCACTTTGTTTTCTTTAGGCACACACATACCTTCCTCTCTTGCCATGTACATGCTACATAACCTCTTTCTTATGAACTAACATTATTTATCAATACAGAAAAACAGGGTAGAATTCAATTAGTTATAGTTAAATGTATACATCATTTAGTCATTTCATAAAATTCATAACAAGTATTTTGAAAGAAAATAAATAATATCTGAATCCTGCATCAGTGTTATTCCAGGACAGTACCGACCAGGTGGCGGACGAGTGTCTGTTACAGCCATGTTCTCCAGATGCTGCTGTTTTGTTGTCGGACGGACGGACGGACGGACGGACGGACTGGTGGACGGTCTGACTGACTTGTCTGGTCTGTCTGTTCTGACTGGTCTCTCTCTGTCCTTCCAGGACAGTAACGGGCAGGTTGCTGGCGGCGGTGTATCGGTGTACTACAGCCACGTTCTCCAGATGCTGTTCTTCAGCTACAGCCAGGGCAAGTCGTTTGCTGCCACCGTCAGCCGCAGCACCACCGACGTACAGAGACTCTTCACCATCAACGTCAAAGGGTAAGGGTGACCTATTGAGTATGGATAAACTTTTTAGATTTCATTTATTGATAAATAAATTGTGAATAAATTGATAAATAAATTGTATTAGTAAGTAGACAACTGGATAATTATAATTATGCACCACTTGTTGTAATTGGACAGCATTTGTCAGGAGTTATTAATACATTGAAAAATAAAATGCGTTAAAATAAATGATCTTAACTTTCTCCCTCCTCCGTCCCGTCCAGCTCTAATGGTGGCAGTAAGGCGTCTCCCGCTCTGTGCCAGTGGTCTGAGGTGATGAACCACCCAGGCCTGGTGTGCTGCGTCCAGCAGACTACTGGCATTCCTCTGGTCATCATGGTCAAACCTGACACCTTCCTCATCCAGGAGATCAAGACCCTGCCCGCTAAAGCTAAGGTATAGGACACACACACACACACACACACACACACACACACACACACACACACACACACACACACACACTCTGGTCATCCGGGTCAAACCTGACACCTTCCTCATCCAGGAGATCAAGACCCTGCCCGCTAAAGCTAAGGTATAGGACACACACACACACACACACACACACACACACACACACACACACACACACACTCTGGTCATCCGGGTCAAACCTGACACCTTCCTCATCCAGGAGATCAAGACCCTGCCCGCTAAGGTATAGGACACACACACACACAACGACACACACACACTCTGGTCATCCGGGTCAAACCTGACACCTTCCTCATCCAGGAGATCAAGACCCTGCCCGCTAAGGTATAGGACACACACACACACACACACACACTCTGGTCATCCGGGTCAAACCTGACACCTTCCTCATCCAGGAGATCAAGACCCTGCCCGCTAAAGCTAAGGTATAGGACACACACACACACACACACACACACACACACACACACACACTCTGGTCATCCGGGTCAAACCTGACACCTTCCTCATCCAGGAGATCAAGACCCTGCCCGCTAAAGCTAAGGTATAGGACACACACACACACACACACACACACACACACACACACTCTGGTCATCCGGGTCAAACCGGACACCTTCCTCATCCAGGAGATCAAGACCCTGCCCGCTAAAGCTAAGGTATAGGACACACACACACACACACACACACACACACACACACACACACACACACTCTGGTCATCCGGGTCAAACCTGACACCTTCCTCATCCAGGAGATCAAGACCCTGCCCGCTAAAGCTAAGGTATAGGACACACACACACACACACACACACACACACACACACACACACACTCTGGTCATCCGGGTCAAACCTGACACCTTCCTCATCCAGGAGATCAAGACCCTGCCCGCTAAAGCTAAGGTATAGGACACACACACACACACACACACACACACACACACACACACACACACACACACACACACACACACACACACACACACACACACACACACTCTCTCTCTCTCTCTGGTCATCCGGGTCAAACCTGACACCTTCCTCATCCAGGAGATCAAGACCCTGCCTTCTAAAGGCTAAGGGAGGATATCAGAGTCCAATAAACATACTCTGTCTCAGTGTTTCCTCGCATCCTCTTTACTTCCTTCTCAAAAGGCATTGGATGGAGAACTTCAGGTGTTCTGTGTTTTGAGGCCAGGAGAGGGCACCCCGCTGAGCCACACACCCCCCCCCCCCCGCTGAGCCACACACACCCCCCCCCCGCTGAGCCACACACACCCCCCCCCCCGCTGAGCCACACACACACAACACTAATACTCCTGTCTCCTCCCGTCAGATCCAGGACATGGTAGCTATCCGTCACACAGCGTCTAACGAGCAGCAGCGCACCACGATGATCCTGCTGTGCGAGGACGGCTCTCTGAGGATCTACATGGCTAACGTAGACAACACCTCCTATTGGCTCCAGCCCTCCCTGCAGCCCTGCTCCGGCATCTCCATCATGAAGCCTGTCAGGAAACGCAAGGCTGCTGCTGCCAGTGAGTTAAACGAACATAGATCTGTCAGTCGGATGCCACTCTGTTGACCTTCTCCAAATCCTCTCGTTTCACGTCACTCATTCAGTTTGGTTTTCCAGGTTACCGGTGCCAGGTTCTATTGTCAAAATACTTTAGACAACTGAATAAATCACACACACACACACACACACACACATTTTCTCCAGAAAGGCTACTGTAGATAGCCTCGCTACTGTAGATAGCTTGTCTTTTTACTGTTTTATTTCTTTACTTACCTATTGTTCACCTAATACCTTTTTTGCACTAT
The DNA here is from genome assembly GCF_016432855.1 of Salvelinus namaycush. Taxonomy (NCBI): domain Eukaryota; kingdom Metazoa; phylum Chordata; class Actinopteri; order Salmoniformes; family Salmonidae; genus Salvelinus; species Salvelinus namaycush. The sequence goes on along the minus strand of NC_052320.1, from coordinate 2,650,121 downwards.
TGGTTAGAGCCTGTGAGTAAGCATTTCACTAAGGTCTACTACACCTGTTGTATTCAGCATTTCACTGTGAGGTCTACTACACCTGTTGTATTCAGCATTTCACTGTGAGGTCTACTACACCTGTTGTATTCAGCGTTTCACTGTAAGGTCTACTACACCTGTTGTATTCAGCATTTCACTGTGAGGTCTACTACACCTGTTGTATTCAGCATTTCACTAAGGTCTACTACACCTGTTGTATTCAGCATTTCACTGTGAGGTCTACTACACCTGTTGTATTCAGCATTTCACTGTAAGGTCTACTACACCTGTTGTATTCAGCATTTCACTGTGAGGTCTACTACACCTGTTGTATTCAGCGTTTCACTGTAAGGTCTACTACACCTGTTGTATTCAGCATTTCACTGTGAGGTCTACTACACCTGTTGTATTCAGCATTTCACTGTGAGGTCTACTACACCTGTTGTATTCAGCATTTCACTGTGAGGTCTACTACACCTGTTGTATTCAGCATTTCACTGTGAGGTCTACTACACCTGTTGTATTCAGCATTTCACTGTAAGGTCTACTACACCTGTTGTATTCAGCATTTCACTGTAAGGTCTACTACACCTGTTGTATTCAGCATTTCACTGTAAGGTCTACTACACCTGTTGTATTCAGCATTTCACTGTGAGGTCTACTACACCTGTTGTATTCAGCATTTCACTGTAAGGTCTACTACACCTGTTGTATTCAGCATTTCACTGTGAGGTCTACTACACCTGTTGTATTCAGCATTTCACTGTGAGGTCTACTACATCTGTTGTATTCAGCATTTCACTGTGAGGTCTACTACACCTGTTGTATTCAGCATTTCACTGTGAGGTCTACTACACCTGTTGTATTCAGCGTTTCACTGTGAGGTCTACTACACCTGTTGTATTCAGCGTTTCACTGTGAGGTCTACCTACACCTGTTGTATTCAGCATTTCACTGTAAGGTCTACCTACACCTGTTGTATTCAGCATTTCACTGTGAGGTCTACTACACCTGTTGTATTCAGCATTTCACTGTGAGGTCTACTACACCTGTTGTATTCAGCATTTCACTGTGAGGTCTACTACACCTGTTGTATTCAGCGTTTCACTGTGAGGTCTACTACACCTGTTGTATTCAGCATTTCACTGTGAGGTCTACTACACCTGTTGTATTCAGCATTTCACTGTGAGGTCTACTACACCTGTTGTATTCAGCATTTCACTGTGAGGTCTACTACACCTGTTGTATTCAGCATTTCACTGTGAGGTCTACTACACCTGTTGTATTCAGCATTTCACTGTGAGGTCTACCTACACCTGTTGTATTCGGCGCACGTGACAAACTTTGAGTTGATTTTCTCCTTTTCTAGTTTGAATATGCTAAAAAACGTTCCAAAATGATCACTTGATATCTTAACGAACGGTCTGTTCCCGCTTGCCGCTCTGTTCCAGCCACTCGTACCTCCAGTCAGGTGACGTTCCCGGTGGACTTCTTTGAGAACAACCAGCAGCTGACGGAGGTGGAGTTTGGCGGCAACGACCTCCTGCAGGTTTACAACGGACAGCAGATCAAACACAGACTCAACTCCACTGGGATGTATGTAGCAAACACTAAGGTATGAAGAAAGATTACTTTTGTATTTTTTGTTACAATGGCCTACTTCTCCTTCCAACTCGCTACACCTCTGGGCTAATTAGAAATACACTTCCGGTCTTTCATTAACCCGTTTTTTTGATTATTGCAAAGCTGTTATCGAGGCCAAAGGGTGGCTACTTTGAAGAATCTCAAATATATTCTGATTTAACACTTTTTTGGGGGGGTTACTACATGATTCATATGTTATTTCATAGTTTTGATGTCTTCACTATTATTCTACAATGTAGAAAATAGTAAAAAAATAAAGAAAAACCATGGAATGAGTACGTGTGTCAACTTTTGACTGGTACTTTATTTATTTTTATGGAAGACTGCCCATTTGGAGGAAAACGGACACATACTGTATTTGTACCTGCTATTCAAACTGCATTAATCCTGAACCCCTTTTTCTCATCTTAATGATATGGATATCTCTTCCCCCTCTCTGCTCAGCCGGGAGGCTTCACAGTAGAGACGGTAAACAACAACGTCTCCATGGTGATGACAGGCATGCGGGTGCAGGTGGGCACACAGGCCATCGAGCGGGCACCTTCTTACCTGGAGATCTTTGGGCGAACCATGCAGATGAACATGACTCGGCCACGCTGGTTCGACTTCCCCTTCACCAGGGAGGAGGCTCTGCAGGCGGACAAGAAACTCTCCCTCTTCTGTAAGAACACAAGAAAATACTGAACTCTGTAACGAGGGTTTGGAACTCTGTAACGGGGGTTTGGCACTCTGTAACGGGGGTTTGGCACTCTGTAACGGGGGTTTGGCACTCTGTAACGGGGGGTTTGGCACTCTGTAACGGGGGGTTTGGCACTCTGTAACGGGGGGTTTGGCACTCTGTAACGGGGGGTTTGGCACTCTGTAACGGGGGGTTTGGCACTCTGTAACGGGGGGTTTGGCACTCTGTAACGGGGGGTTTGGCACTCTGTAACGGGGGTTTGGCACTCTGTAACGGGGGTTTGGAAGGCATGTACAGTATATATACCTTGCCCACTGTCTCTGACTAACCTCTCCTTTGTTCTTCGTTCCTCCAGTCGGAGCGTCAGTGGACCCGGCGGGCGTCACAATGCTGGACTCTATAAAGATCTATGGTAAAACCAAGGAGCAGTTTGGCTGGCCTGACGAGCCCCCCGAGGACTTCCCCTCCGCCTCCGTCAACAACGTGTGCTCTCCCAACCTCAACACCGGCAACGGCACCGGGGAAGGGGACATCGCCGCACCAGCCTCCACCGGCGGCACCGTGCTGGAGAGGTTAGTGTTAAACGCCACAGAGTTCAAAGGTTAACCAAAGGTCCACTAGACTAGAGACAGGTTCCACAAGATGGCAAAGTCAAAAATTGTCTAAATCTTCAATGTATGAAAACAAAAATGGGGTTTTTGGTCTTAATTTAAGGTTAGGTCTAGGCATTAGGTTAGCACTGTGGTTAGGTTTGAAATTACATTTTGCGACTTGGCTAGATGGGTGACGACCCTAGAGACAGGGTCGTCTGGGTCATTGCGGTGCGAAAATGATCGTACCTTTCCTTTTGACTATATGCCCGTGAGTCGTGTTCACTAGACATGTAACGGAAGAAAAAGCTCTGAAACGGAGTGACTATCCATACTTATCCAAAAATAAACACTTATTTTGTTTTTCGTGCAAAACATTTTTCTACAATGTGCCCTAATGAACACGACCCAGGCTAGAACCAGTAGAATGACAATAGCTGTAGAGCTGAATCTCTCTGTAATATATCGTTATCTCTCTCCTGACCCCTCAGTCTCTCTGTAATATATCGTTATCTCTCTCCTGACCCCTCAGTCTCTCTGTAATATATCGTTATCTCTCTCCTGACCCCTCAGTCTCTCTGTAATATATCGTTATCCCTCTCCTGTCCCCTCAGTCTCTCTATATATTACAGTTATCTCTCTCCTGACCCCTCAGTCTCTCTGTAATATATCGTTATCTCTCTCCTGACCCCTCAGTCTCTCTGTAATATATCGTTATCTCTCTCCTGACCCCTCAGTCTCTCTGTAATATATCGTTATCCCTCTCCTGTCCCCTCAGTCTCTCTATATATTACAGTTATCTCTCTCCTGACCCCTCAGTCTCTCTGTAATATATAGTTATCTCTCTCCGGACCCCTCCGTCTCTCTGTAATATATAGTTATCTCTCTCCTGACCCCTCAGCCCATGCAGTCTGTATAGTAGGGTCAGACATTTAGGTGTTGGTAGTTGTGTGAGTGTGTGTTTGTCTGTCTTTGGCATGTGTGTGTGTCCACTGCATGGCTGCAATCATAATGGCTTGTTGTTCTGCTTCTTCCTCTGTTCACTCATTTTCTTCTTGGTTTCTTCCTGTGGTCCTCACACATTGTTTTTTCTTTTCCTTTGCTCCCAAAAAATACAATCAATAAAAAAAGTTGTGAAACTGAGTCCTTATCAACCTTGGACCGGTTAGTAATCGCTCTTTCTCTGCTTGTTAGCATGGTGTGTGTGTGTGTGTGTGTGTGTGTGTGTGTAGAGGAGAGTGTGTGTGTGTGTGTTTTTGTGTTTGTGAGACTGAACATGCCATGTGAAATGCACTTTTCAAAAATACCAACATTTGGATGTTTGCTCTAACAACGATGCAACTCATTGTTACATCATGGCTTGTTCTCACGTTAAACATTGAATGGTTTGATTGGTTTGTTTTTCCAAGTCAATAGACGAGCTTTGACTTGATTTGAAGTTGGTTTTGATTTGATTGTTTGAAAAAATGTATTTATTGTTTTTAATTTATCAGTGAATTGACTACTCTCTCTCTCTCTCTCTTAGGTTGGTGGTGAGCTCTCTGGAAGCACTGGAGAGCTGTTTCGCTATGGGCTCCTCCAACGAAAAGGCAAGGCCTTCACTACATCTTTCACAGAGAAAAGCCGGTCTCGTTTGACACTGCACTGTTTTTTTTATTTTGTTGCGTTGTCAAAATCAGGCCCACAATCCTCCATACAGTACCAATGTAGTAGTATGTTGTACACTAGACAGATACTGGAGCTGGGTGTTGTGTGGGTTTATTATAGAGCTGTACCAGACAGAAACACTGTGTAGTAAACGATGGTATGTGACTGTTCAGGAGAAGAACAAGGCTGCAGCCCTGGAGCTAGCCACCCTCCTCCTGTCCATGGCTACTCCCTCTGGGGTCCAGCAGCAGACCAAGGGCCTCCTGGCCAGCCTGCACACCAGCCGTACCGCCTACCACAACCACAAGGTAACTAACCGTACACACCAGCCGTACCGCCTACCACAACCACAAGGTAACTAACCGTACACACCAGCCGTACCGCCAACCACAAGGTAACTAACCGTACACACCAGCCTTACCGCCTACCACAACCACAAGGTAACTTAACCGTACACACCAGCCGTACCGCCTACCACAACCACAAGGTAACTAACCGTACACACCAGCCGTACCGCCTACCACAACCACAAGGTAACTTAACCGTACACACCAGCCGTACCGCCAACCACAAGGTAACTAACCGTACACACCAGCCGTACCGCCTACCACAACCACAAGGTAACTTAACCGTACACACCAGCCGTACCGCCAACCACAAGGTAACTAGCCGTACACACCAGCCGTACCGCCAACCACAAGGTAACTAACCATACACACCAGCCGTACCGCCAACCACAAGGTAACTAACCGTACACACCAGCCGTACCACCTACCACAAGGTAACTAACCGTACACACCAGCCGTACCGCCAACCACAAGGTAACTAACCGTACACACCAGCCGTACCGCCAACCACAAGGTAACTAACCGTACACACCAGCCGTACCGCCAACCACAAGGTAACTAACCGTACACACCAGCCGTACCGCCAACCACAAGGTAACTAACCGTACACACCAGCCGTACCGCCTACCACAAGGTAACTAACCGTACACACCAGCCGTACCACCTACCACAAGGTAACTAACCGTACACACCAGCCGTACCGCCTACCACAAGGTAACTAACCGTACACACCAGCCGTACCGCCAACCACAAGGTAACTAACCGTACACACCAGCCGTACCGCCAACCACAAGGTAACTAACCGTACACACCAGCCGTACCGCCTACCACAATGTAACTAACCGTACACACCAGCCGTACCGCCTACCACAAGGTAACTAACCGTACACACCAGCCGTACCGCCTACCACAACCACAAGGTAACTAACCGTACACACCAGCCGTACCGCCTACCACAACCGCAAGGTAACTAACCGTACACACCAGCCGTACCGCCTACCACAACCACAAGGTAACTAACCGTACACACCAGCCGTACCGCCTACCACAACCACAAGGTAACTAACCGTACACACCAGCCGTACCGCCTACCACAAGGTAACTAACCGTACACACCAGCCGTACCGCCTACCACAAGGTAACTAACCGTACACACCAGCCGTACCGCCAACCACAAGGTAACTAACCGTACACACCAGCCGTACCGCCTACCACAATGTAACTAACCGTACACACCAGCCGTACCGCCTACCACAAGGTAACTAACCGTACACACCAGCCGTACCGCCTACCACAACCACAAGGTAACTAACCGTACACACCAGCCGTACCGCCTACCACAACCGCAAGGTAACTAACCGTACACACCAGCCGTACCGCCTACCACAACCGCAAGGTAACTAACCGTACACACCAGCCGTACCGCCTACCACAACCACAAGGTAACTAACCGTACACACCAGCCGTACCGCCTACCACAAGGTAACTAACCGTACACACCAGCCGTACCGCCTACCACAAGGTAACTAACCGTACACACCAGCCGTACCGCCAACCACAAGGTAACTAACCGTACACACCAGCCGTACCGCCTACCACAAGGTAACTAACCGTACACACCAGCCGTACCGCCTACCACAAGGTAACTAACCGTACACACCAGCCGTACCGCCTACCACAACCACAAGGTAACTTGTGAAGCCTGATGAGGTCTCCTCTTTGTGCTTAATGAATGTGAGATTACATTCACGCGTGTGTGGAACCAGACCCGCTCACCTCTCTCTCTCCCCCGTGACATGTCTGTCCCTTAGGACCAGTCCCTGTTGAGCAACGCCGTGCAGTGTCTGAACAGCTGTAGTCGTGACAGCAGAGACCTGGACCCTGAGTTGTTCCAGCGACTGGTCATCACGGCACGCTGCATCGCCATCATGAGACCCAGTAACCTGGTGCACTTCACTGAGACCAAACCCTCTAGTATTGATACAGGTAACAATCTATTCACGGAGACCAAACCCTCTAGTGTTGATACAGGTAACAACCTATTCACTGAGACCAAACCCTCTAGTATTGATACAGGTAACAACCTATTCACTGAGACCAAACCCTCTAGTGTTGATACAGGTAACAACCTATTCACTGAGACCAAACCCTCTAGTATTGATACAGGTAACAACCTATTCACTGAGACCAAACCCTCTAGTATTGATACAGGTAACAACCTATTCACTGAGACCAAACCCTCTAGTGTTGATACAGGTAACAACCTATTCACTGAGACCAAACCCTCTAGTGTTGATACAGGTAACAACCTATTCACTGAGACCAAACCCTCTAGTGTTGATACAGGTAACAACCTATTCACTGAGACCAAACCTAGTATTGATACAGGTAACAACCTGTTCACTGAGACCAAACCTAGTATTGATACAGGTAACAACCTGTTCACTGAGACCAAACCTAGTATTGATACAGGTAACAACCTATTCACTGAGACCAAACCTAGTATTGATACAGGTAACAACCTGTTCACTGAGACCAAACCCTCTAGTGTTGATACAGGTAACAATCTATTCACTGAGACCAAACCCTCTAGTGTTGATACAGGTAACAACCTATTCACTGAGACCAAACCTAGTATTGATACAGGTAACAACCTATTCACTGAGACCAAACCCTCTAGTATTGATACAGGTAACAACCTATTCACTGAGACCAAACCCTCTAGTGTTGATACAGGTAACAACCTGTTCACTGAGACCAAACCCTCTAGTATTGATACAGGTAACAATCTATTCACGGAGACCAAACCCTCTAGTGTTGATACAGGTAACAACCTATTCACTGAGACCAAACCCTCTAGTATTGATACAGGTAACAACCTATTCACTGAGACCAAACCCTCTAGTGTTGATACAGGTAACAACCTATTCACTGAGACCAAACCCTCTAGTGTTGATACAGGTAACAACCTATTCACTGAGACCAAACCCTCTAGTGTTGATACAGGTAACAATCTATTCACTGAGACCAAACCCTCTAGTGTTGATACAGGTAACAACCTATTCACTGAGACCAAACCCTCTAGTGTTGATACAGGTAACAATCTATTCACTGAGACCAAACCTAGTATTGATACAGGTAACAATCTATTCACTGAGACCAAACCTAGTATTGATACAGGTAACAACCTATTCACTGAGACCAAACCCTCTAGTATTGATACAGGTAACAACCTATTCACTGAGACCAAACCCTCTAGTGTTGATACAGGTAACAATCTATTCACTGAGACCAAACCTAGTATTGATACAGGTAACAATCTATTCACTGAGACCAAACCTAGTATTGATACAGGTAACAACCTATTCACTGAGACCAAACCTAGTATTGATACAGGTAACAATCTATTCACTGAGACCAAACCCTCTAGTGTTGATACAGGTAACAATATATTCACTGAGACCAAACCCTCTAGTATTGATACAGGTAACAACCTGTTCACTGAGACCAAACCCTCTAGTGTTGATACAGGTAACAATCTATTCACTGAGACCAAACCCTCTAGTGTTGATACAGGTAACAATCTATTCACTGAGACCAAACCCTCTAGTGTTGATACAGGTAACAACCTATTCACTGAGACCAAACCCTCTAGTGTTGATACAGGTAACAACCTATTCACTGAGACCAAACCCTCTAGTGTTGATACAGGTAACAACCTATTCACTGAGACCAAACCCTCTAGTGTTGATACAGGTAACAATCTATTCACTGAGACCAAATCTCTAGTGTTGATACAGGTAACAACCTATTCACTGAGACCAAACCCTCTAGTGTTGATACAGGTAACAATCTATTCACTGAGACCAAACCCTCTAGTGTTGATACAGGTAACAACCTGTTCACTGAGACCAAACCCTCTAGTGTTGATACAGGTAACAACCTATTCACTGAGACCAAACCCTCTAGTGTTGATACAGGTAACAATCTATTCACTGAGACCAAACCCTCTAGTATTGATACAGGTAACAACCTGTTCACTGAGACCAAACCCTCTAGTGTTGATACAGGTAACAATCTATTCACTGAGACCAAACCCTCTAGTGTTGATACAGGTAACAACCTATTCACTGATACCAAACCTAGTATTGATACAGGTAACAACCTATTCACTGAGACCAAACCCTCTAGTGTTGATACAGGTAACAACCTATTCACTGAGACCAAACCCTCTAGTGTTGATACAGGTAACAACCTATTCACTGATACCAAACCTAGTATTGATACAGGTAACAACCTATTCACTGAGACCAAACCCTCTAGTGTTGATACAGGTAACAACCTATTCACTGAGACCAAACCCTCTAGTGTTGATACAGGTAACAACCTATTCACTGAGACCAAACCCTCTAGTGTTGATACAGGTAACAACCTATTCACTGAGACCAAACCCTCTAGTATTGATACAGGTAACAATCTATTCACTGAGACCAAACCCTCTAGTGTTGATACAGGTAACAATCTATTCACTGAGACCAAACCCTCTAGTGTTGATACAGGTAACAACCTATTCACTGATACCAAACCTAGTATTGATACAGGTAACAATCTATTCACTGAGACCAAACCTAGTATTGATACAGGTAACAATCTATTCACTGAGACCAAACCTAGTATTGATACAGGTAACAACCTATTCACTGAGACCAAACCCTCTAGTGTTGATACAGGTAACAATCTATTCACTGAGACCAAACTCTCTAGTGTTGATACAGGTAACAACCTATTCACTTAGTTTTAGATGAGTTTAGTCTGGACGCTTTAATATTGACTAGTCAGATATTCCCGTCACAAGATGAAGCCCCTCCTGTGATTTTACAGCTCTCCGTCTCCACTACATATGTCTTGTCTCCACAATCACTGTTAGTAAACAGTTTCATTTCACTGCTTCATTCAGGTCCACAATAAGAGGTCAAAGTGTACAATGTTGTAAGTGTGTGACACTTGTTTGTTTGTTCAGAGATGACTGAGGAGGGCCAGAAACAGATGGACAGCGAGGGATGTAACTTCATCATGCAGCTGGTCAATAACTTCTGGAAGCTCCATGCCCTCAAACCAAAGAATGCTTTCCTGGCTCCTGCCTGTCTGCCAGGTAAACTAACATTGTCTTTCCTGGCTCCCGCCTGTCTGCCAGGTAAACTAACATTGTCTTTCCTGGCTCCTGCCTGTCTGCCAGGTAAACTAACATTGTCTTTCCTGGCTCCTGCCTGTCTGCCAGGTAAACTAACATTGTCTTTCCTGGCTCCTGCCTGTCTGCCAGGTAAACTAACATTGTCTTTCCTGGCTCCTGCCTGTCTGCCAGGTAAACTAACATTGTCTTTCCTGGCTCCTGCCTGTCTGCCAGGTAAACTAACATTGTCTTTCCTGGCTCCTGCCTGTCTGCCAGGTAAACTAACATTGTCTTTCCTGGCTCCTGCCTGTCTGCCAGGTAAACTAGCAACGTCTCATAGCTGGGTAGTGTTCAGTTTGGTGATATATATATATTTTCAAACCAACATTTTTGTTTTACTTCGGATTTTTTTGGGGGGGGGCCCCACGGCATGATCTGCTATTTAAAAAAAAATCTGGATGTTTGTTTAGACTAATTATATGAATGTATCAATTGTTGTTCCTCTCCAGGTCTGACCCACATTGAAGCTACAGTGAACGCATTGGTGGACATCATCCATGGGTTCTGCACCTGTGAGCTGGACTACATTAACGTGGCCTCCAAGATCTACATGCAGATGCTACTGTGTCCCGTACGTTCCTCAGATACACTTTAGACATAGACCTGTGGAAAATCTATTTGCAATTGTCATTTTTTGCCGTGTTGATCCCGGATCGGCATTTTTGCCGTGTTCAACCTTGTTTCTTTACCTAAATAACACTTAAATTATGTAAAAAGTGCATTTATATAATCAATTGAAGTGATTGATTATGTTTTTTTTTATTCCAGGACACGTCTGTTAGCTTCGCCTGTAAGCAGGCCCTGATTCGAGTGCTCCGACCCAGGAACAAACGCCGTCACGTGACTCTTCCGTCTCCCCCTCGCTCCAACACACCCATGGGTAGGTATCTCCTACCCCTGAAACAGACCAGGGCTTTCAAACCCTGTTTTCCTGGAGAGCAATCTTCCTGTAGGTTTTCACTCGAATCCCATTTTGTAACTAATCTGATTCAGTTTATCAACCCAGCTAATAATTAGAATCAGGTGCGTTAGATTGAGGTTGGAATAAAAATCTGGAGGACGGGAGCTATCCAGGAACAGGGTTGGAACCTAGAGGACGGGAGCTCTCCAGGAACAGGGTTGGAATGAAAACCTAGAGCACGGGAGCTCTCCAGGAACAGGGTTGGAATGAAAACCTAGAGCACGGGAGCTCTCCAGGAACAGGGTTGGAATGAAAACCTAGAGCACGGGAGCTCTCCAGGAACAGGGTTAGAACCTAGAGGACGGGAGCTCTCCAGGAACAGGGTTAGAACCTAGAGGACGGGAGCTCTCCAGGAACAGGGTTAGAACCTAGAGGACGGGAGCTCTCCAGGAAAAGGGTTAGAACCTAGAGGACGGGAGCTCTCCAGGAACAGGGTTAGAACCTAGAGGACGGGAGCTCTCCAGGAACAGGGTTAGAACCTAGAGGACGGGAGCTCTCCAGGAACAGGGTTAGAACCTAGAGGACGGGAGCTCTCCAGGAACAGGGTTAGAACCTAGAGGACGGGAGCTCTCCAGGAACAGGGTTAGAACCTAGAGGACGGGAGCTCTCCAGGAAAAGGGTTGGACCAATAGAACAGCCAAAAAGTGTTTGCAAGTTAATTTCAGAACGTTATAAAAAAAATCTAAAAAACAGATGCTTTTGTTTAGACTTCTCTGTTCTTCTATATTTTAGGATAGTTTTTCAACATCTTCTGCTCTATTAATCTCTTAAAGAGTTCGGTGTGAAGGCTTGGACAAATCAGAAACCACTAAATGTTTCCATCGACACTGAGTGTTCTCCTCCTCTTCTCCCCGTTCCTCCTCTTCTCCCCGTTCCTCCTCTTCTCCCCGTTCCTCCTCTTCTCCCCGTTCCTCCTCTTCTCCCCGTTCCTCCTCTTCTCCCCGTTCCTCCTCTTCTCCCCGTTCCTCCTCCTCCAGGAGACAAAGACGATGATGATGAGGATGATGTTGATGACAAGATGCAGCCGTCGGGGCTGACGGGAGGAGAGGGGGGCAGGCAGGAGAGTCAGGAGCAGGGTGAAGTCGACCATGGCGACTTTGAGATGGTGGTGAGTCTCTTTGAGATGGTGGTGAGTCTGGTCCAATCGCTAGTGTCCACTCCTCCTCACCCACTCCTCATACACACTGTAGTAATCTAGTGTCCACTCCTCCTCACCCACTCCTCATACACACTGTAGTAATCTAGTGTCTACTCCTCCTCACCCACTCCTCATACACACTGTAGTAATCTAGTGTCCACTCCTCATACACACTGTAGTAATCTAGTGTCCACTCCTCATACACACTGTAGTAATCTAGTGCCACTCCTCATACTCAATCTCACATGCACAAACAGGACTCAAGTCGCATTACCACGGTAACATCCCGCTCTTAAAGGGGCAGGTGAACATTTTTTGTCTCTGTAATATTTTTGTTAAGACTCAGGTCACAGAAAATGTGATTTAAACAATTTGTTTACTTATTACTACTAATATATGTATTGTTTTAGAAACATGACAAAACATGCTCAAACGTTGTTGCTTTTATGGTATAATTTGAGGGACATTTTTTGGGGGGCTGGTAAAAAACGAAATCTGAATGGCTGGTAGAGTTTTAAATCTACCTGCCACAGTGGCTGGTGGACCAAAAATAACATTTTAGGCCCTGCAAATAGCCATATTAACATCTGTGATATGTACAATATATATATATTTTTTATAAACACACACCAAAATATTGTTCACGATGGAAAAATGTAAAACGTTATCTGTCCATTTTGATAGTGTTTGCTTATTGTCTGTTGTTGTCTGGTCTGTGTATCTCTATCCAGTCTGAGTCCATGGTTCTGGAGACAGCGGAGAATGTGAACAATGGGAACCCGTCTCCCCTGGAGGCTCTTCTGGCCGGGGCCGAGGGCTTCCCCCCGATGCTGGACATCCCTCCAGACGCGGACGACGAGACCATGGTGGAGCTAGCCATCGCACTGAGTCTCCAGCAAGACCAGCAAGGTCAATACGCACTAATACCGCACCATTGTGAGAGTCATACACTTGAATATTCATTTTTTTAAATTAATACTCCAGTCCAGATACTACATATTGTGGTACTTAATCTGGTTTGCCAATAATCTTTTGCCTGAAAAAATAAAAAATGACCTGTAATGTTTATCGACTGACTGTTTCTGTACCCTTGCTTGACATGATAGCATTGGCTAATTGGCTAGCATCGCTAATGCTAATGCTAGCGATGCTAATGCTAGCATCGCCATTAGAATCTGGATCAACAAACCACTGTTTGTGTTTGAGAGTTGAGGTTTGACAACCCTGTTGTAGTTATACTATTCTAGGCTCTAGCAGCAGTGCCCTAGTTCTCCAGTCTCTAGGTCTGTCAGGTCAGACTCACTGTAGCAGTGAACTGTGTTTGTGTGAAGGTTTAGCTGTGTTGATAATGACCTTGTGGTGGTGTTATATGTTGATCCAGGCAGCAGCAGCAGTGCCCTAGGTCTCCAGTCTCTCGGCCTATCAGGTCAGGCTCCCAGCTCTTCTTCTCTGGATGCAGGCACCCTGTCAGACACCACCGCATCAGGTAATGAAGCTCATTCTACACAACAGACTACGACCGACTTTTAAATCTGTTTTAAAACACCGCTCTCGGGGACGGTTTTAAGCCCCATTTGGTTCTCCATTGAAAGTGTCTTGTAATTCAAGACTAGACTTAATCTGTGTTTGGGCAACTGGACTCAGTTTTCTGTTCCATTAACAAAAAAGCAGAATAGGGGAGGGAGGGTGTTTCTCCTGTAACAGCTGTGCTTATGCTTCTAGAGGAGGGAGGGTATTTTTTCCTGTAACAGCTGTGCTTATGCTTCTAGAGGAGGGAGGGTATTTTTCCTGTAACAGTTGTGCTTCTGGAGGAGGGGGGGATTTTTCCTGTAACAGTTGTGCTTCTGGAGGAGGGGGGGATTTTTCCGGTAACAGCTGTGCTTATGCTTCTAGAGGAGGGAGGGTATTTTTCCTGTAACAGCTGTGGTTATGCTTACAGCCCCAGCATCAGACGACGAGGGGAGTACGGCCGCCACGGACGGTTCTACGCTACGGACCTCTCCGGCCGAGCACGGGGGCAGTGTGGGGTCCGAGAGCGGGGGGTCTGCCATCGACTCAGTGGCAGGAGAACACAGTGGTGAGTTGACACAGAGGAAACTGTGATGCCCTATTCAAACGTCCTTCCTAGTTTCTTTGGAAGTTATCTGATTTAGAAATGACTGGACATGTGAACGCCATGTGGTGGATCTGTTGTGTTCATCTGTCTAATCAGTAATTATTTCAAGGAAAGGAGGCAGGAAGGATGCATTTTTTAAGCCAAATCGAATCACAACTAATCCCTAGCCTTGTACCCACTAAACCCCTAGGTCCTAGGCACTTGGCGGAGGTCTGTTTCCTGATGTTCGTCCTCTACCCTTGTCTCTCTCTCTCTCTAGTGTCAGGCCGCAGCAGTGCGTACGGGGACACAACCGTCGAGGGCCACCCAGCAGGACCAGGTAGTGTGAGCTCCAGCACAGGTGCCATCAGCACCACCACAGCCCAGCAAGAGGGCGATGGATCGGACGGAGACGCAGAGACAGAGGGGGACATCCACACCAGCAACAGGTCAGGAACCACCGAGACACTGTGGTGGTTTGATTCTACCATTGTATTATATGGTATGGACTTTTGCCCATTTTTAACTTTGAACTGTTTGCAGTGGTGGTCCTTAGAAACGGTGCGATTTGACGTCACTTCTCACGGAAAGAAGAATCTCTAGGGAGATTTTTGATTGTGTATCTGATATCTGTACATACAGTACCAGTCAAAAGTTTTAGAACACCTACTCATTCAAGGGTTTTTCTTTGTTTTTACTATTTTCTACATTGTAGAATAATAGTGAAGATGTCAAAACTATGAAATAACACACATGGAACCATAGATTATTAAAAGTAGCAACCCTTTTCCTTGACATCTTTGCCCACTCTTGGCATTCTCTCAACCAGCTTCACCTGGAATGCGTTTCCAACAGTCTTGAAGGAGTTCCCACATATGCTGAGCACTTGTTGGCTGCTTTTCCTTCACTCTGCGGTCCAACTCATCCCAAACCATCTCAATTGGGTTGAGTTTGGGTGATTGTGGAGGCCAGGTCATCTGATGCAGCACTCCATCACTCTCCTTTTTGGTCAAATAGCCCTTACACAGCCTGGAGGTGTGTTGGTACATTGTCCTGTTGAAAAACAAATGATAGTCCCACTAAGCACAAACCAGATGGGATGGCGTATCGCTGCAGAATACTGTGGTAGCCATGCTGGTTAAGTGTGCCTTTTTAATTCTAAATAATTCACAGACAGTGTCACCAGCAAAGAACCCCCAAACCATCACACCTCCTCCTCCATGCTTCACGGTGGGAAATACACATGCGAAGATCATCCATTCACCTGCGTCTCACAAAGACACGGAGGTTGGAACCAGACCGAAGGACAGATTTCAAATCAAATTGTTTTAGTCACATGCGCCGAATACAACAGTGAAATCCTTCCTTACGAGCCCCTAACCAACAATGCAGTTTTAAAAATACGGATAAGAAATAAAAGTAAAAAGTAATTAAAGAGCAGCAGTAAAATAATAATAGTGGGACTATATACAAGGGGGTACTGATACAGAGTCAATGTGCGGGGGCACCGGTTGTTTGAGGTAGTATGTACATGTAAGTAGAGTTATTAAAGTGACTATGTATAGATGACAACAGAGAGTAGCAGCGGTGTGAGAGAGGGGGTGGGGGCAATGCAAATAGTCTGGGTAGCCATTTGATTAGATGTTCAGGCAGGAGTCTTATGGCTTTGGGGTAGAAGCTATTTAGGAGCCTCTTGGACATAGACAATGGGTGCTCCGGTACTGCTTGCCGTGCGGTAGCAGAGAGGACAGTCTATGACTAGGGTGGCTGGAGTCTTTGACAATTTTTAGGGCTTTCCTCTGACACTGCCTGGTTTAGAGGTCCTGGATGGCAGGAAGTTTGGCCCCAGTGATGTACTGGGCCGTACGCACTACCCTCTAGTGCCTTGCGGTCGGAGGCCGAGCAGTTGCCATACCAGGCAGTGATGCAACCAGTCAGGATGCACTCGATGGTGCAGCTGTAGAACATTTTGAGGATCTTGCCAAATATTTTCAGTGTGAGGGGGAATAGGTTGTCGTGCCCTCTTCACGACTGTCTTGGTGTGCTTGGACCATGTTAGTTTGTTGGTGATGTGAACACCAAGGAACTTGAAACTCTCAACCTGCTCCACTACAGCCCCGTCAATGAGAATGGGGGCGTTCTGGGTTCTCTTTTTCCTGTAGTCCACAATCATCTCCTTTGTCTTGATCACGTTGAGGGAGAGGTCTAATGTCCATTGCTCATGTTTTTTGGCCCAAGCAAGTCTCTTCTTATTATTGGTGTCCTTTAGTAGTGGGTTCTTTGCAACAATTTGACCATGAAGGCCTGATGTCTGTTTCTTGAACTCAGTGAAGCATTTATTTGGGCTGCAATTTCTGAGGCTGGTAACTCTAATGAACGTATCCTCTGCAGCAGAGGTAACTCGAGGACCGCCACAGGAAGGGAAGACCCAATGAGAGCCAGTTTCATCATAGAGCTTGATGGTTTTTGGACTGCACTTGAAGAAACTTTAAAAGTTCTTAAAATTTTCCAGATTGACTGACGTTCATGTCAAAAAGTAATGATGGAATGTCATTTCTCTTTGCTTATTTGAGCTGTTCTTGCCATAATATGGACTTGGTCTTTTACCAAATAGGGCTATCGTCTGTATACCCCCCTACCTTGTCACAACACAACTGATTGACTCAAACACATTAATTTGTGGAGTTTCTTTCCTCCTTAACTTTAAACAAGACAAACCTGTTAATTGAAATGCATTCCAGGTGACTACCTCATTAAGCTGGTTGAGAGAATGCCAAGAGTGTGCAAAGATGTCATCAAGGCAAAGGGTGGCTCCTTTGAAGAATCTCATAAAATATATTTTGATTTGTTTAAACCTTTTTTGGTTACTACATGATTCCATACGTGCTATTTCATAGTTTGGATGTCTTCACTATTATTCTACAATGTAGGAAAAAAAGTCACAATAAAGAAAAACCCTTGAATGAGTGTCCAAACTTTAGACTGGTACTGCGTATCTAACCACGCCTGTTGTCTCTATGGCAACAGTGGAGTTGTTTTGGAGTGCTTTGTTTTCTGACGTCCTTCTTGTATCTGTTCCAGACTCCACATGGTGCGTCTGATGCTGCTGGAGCGACTCCTACAGCACCTGCCCCAGCTGGACAGTGTAGGAGGAGTCCACGCTATCCCCTACATGCAGGTACTAGCCCATTACTGTTGTACTGGCCTTTCATCCATTCAAACTTGTCCTTCTTTACTGCCAATGATTTTGCAGATACCGACTGTTTGGGAGGATTTGGAAAGATCGTGATATGTTGTTTTAAAAAATATATATATATTTTTTACTTCCCTTTAGTTGAATGTACTGATTGGGAGGCTGTGTCGCAAATGGCACCCTGGTCAAAAGTAGTGCACTATATAGGGAATAGGGCTCTGGTCTATAGTAGTAGTGCACTATATAGGGAATAGGGCTCTGGTCTAAAGTAGTGCACTATATAGGGAATAGGGCTTTGGTCTATAGTAGTAGTGCACTATATAGGGAATAGGGCTCTGGTCTAAAGTAGTGCACTATATAGGGAATAGGGCTCTGGTCTAAAGTAGTGCACTATATAGGGAATAGGGTGCCATTTGGGACCTACACCCAGTCTTTCAGGTTATAGAGCATTTTGGTCAATGTAATGCAGGTGGTCCTGATGCTGACCTCTGACCTGGATGGAGAAGATGACAAGGACAAGGGAGCCCTGGACGACCTGCTGGCTCTACTCATCGCCGAGCTGGGCATGCACAAGAAGGTACCTACCGTGTGTGTGACGCCGTCATATCCTTGCTCCGTCCTCGTTTCCTCGATTCCTCTCAAAGCACATTGGAGCTTTGAGAGGAAATGGGTCAACAAGGATGCAGAAGAAAGGAATTGACGGTCTCGTGGTAACTGACCATTAATTAACATAATCACATTTAGCATCTCCTACCTTCCACACACACAGCCTACGAGCCACTGATGCAGACCTTTGGAACATCTACATTTTAAATCTAAGTCTAATAAATCCATGTAATATAGTCTACACCTTCACAATAAATCCATTATTTATTTTAGACAGGTCTAAAGAAACAGGATATGAAGAAAATGTTGTCTAGAACAGAATAGGATACTCCTTATGTTAGGTCCTGAGCTGGCTGTGCCATATGGCTGTAGGCCATATGTACCAGTCTAAAGTTTGGACACTCATTCAAGGGTTTTTCAAGGCCGTACAGTAGTTCATTTATAATTACGTGGCATTATTTTATATTATTTTATAGTATGAAGAATACAATTTGAACAAAGCTGAATAAAATAGAAAGGATATTTTCTCCAAGCGATTTGAGAGTACGCACATGCGGCTATTCTGTGTCGAATGGTTAAAAACAAAGAAACAGGTGTTCCTATCTGCTTAATTTAGATGTATTTATGCAACTTTAGTTCTACAAACGTCGGGCTTATATATTTCGTTTTTTAATACATTGTAAGGCTGCATGATGCGAGTTTATATAAATAAATTGTGCAGGCTGCACGCACTTCATCAGTCTCTCATTCACAGTTTAACAAACACTTGATAATATTCTCACCAGGCCTCGAATTTCCCAGTGACCAAACCCCCTTGTGTGGCCGTAATGCCACCTAAAAAAAAGCCATGCCTCGTGGTCGTTGTGCCCTTTTTTCTGAATATAATAATTATAAGTCCCGTCACCCGGCTGCCAATCGCTGTGCTCCGAAGCACCTCTCACTCACATGGCTCTCTGTTATCTACATTTTTATGAGCCAATGCTCGTCACGTGATTAGGTCCTTCTCACAGGCTGCAAGTGAAGACGGACACATCTGGGACCCTACGGCGTGCGTCCTTATCCAATTCCAAGGTGCATATTGACGATATTGAAAGACCTGTCCACATTTACTTTTCGTCAGCCAACAAGATGAGTTGTAGGCCTAACGAACCGCAAAAGCACTAGCCTACAGTAAACTACTAGTCTGTGTCAATCTACTATCCTCCGTAGTATAAAAGTTGACCTATTATAAAGGTGCATTTTTATGGTGAAAATGATCCTCCCCAAATGTGAAACTCACAAGCTGCTCATGTATGCCAGTTAGGCTCTACACCTGTTGTAAAGCAGATTCATGTGCTTCCATTTTAAGAAGTTATTTGGCCACTTTAGTTGTGATACAAACCTTATCAAACCATGGGCTAGGCTACATGAAGTGTGAGACTTTGATTTGAAAAAGTTGTTTAAAAAAAGGCATACGTTGTTGTCTTACTGCACACACTAGGCATCATTCACAAGGGGTCATACATCATTCAGTGATTGGCTAATATTGTCACCCATCAGACTATTCTTGATTAAATCTTGTATTCACCTATACTAAATAATATGCGTGTTAAATTAGTTTTGATTTAGAATGGACCATTATCATGCACCTGTATCGAAACAGGGGGCAGCGGGAAATAAATACATGTCATCTATGCACTTAAATAGTGAATGGAGGACACTTTCCCCCGTGGTTTATTTTCATGGCAGCCAGGTGGGATATACTCCTGTTTATAAAGAAAAGCAACGTACTTAATATTTGGAAAGTTTTGAAATAAATATAGGAGGCCTACCTTATAGGAAGCTGATGGGATCCTCCTCTTTTTAATAGAGGCCATCACTCTGTTTTCCCACACAATTGCATAGCCTATAGAAATGTTGCGCAACATGAGCTCCTGGGCTCTCATGAAGTGTTTCATTTGATTTTCGGTTACATATGCATTGATGTCAGAGTGATTAGAGGGACAATAGAGTGCTGAGCACCAGGCAGTTAAAAAAGTTTGGTAGACTATCAATGACCAGCAGCAGCATCAGTGCGCAGTTTTTGGAGAAGCCTAGTTACCGTGACTAAACGGTCACCTTTGACTGCGGTCGTGACTTGTGACCACCAGTGTGGCGGTAATACGGTCACCGTAACAGCCGTTAGAAACAGCCTTGGTGTGTGTGTCCCTTTTTCATTGTTCGTTCTCTCACCCCCTGTTTTTTTTTGTTTTTTTATCTCCTCCAGGACGTGTCCAAGAAGAATGAGCGCAGCCCCATCAACGAGGTCCATCTGGTCATCATGAGATTGCTCTCTGTGTTCATGTCCAGAACCAAGTCTGGATCTAAGTCTTCCTCTGAGGTACGGGCTTTCCTCTCCTCCAATATTTACCAAAAATAAAATTCATAATTTTCTATATTGACCAGAAGAGTAAATTATATTCAGTCACTCATGGAGGACAATGAAGTATATTTAAAAAATGCTTTTATTAAAGCTGCAATATGACCAAATTCACATAGAAATGTGAGTTATAGATCTGTCATTCTCATTGAAAGCACGTCTTAAGCGGTAGAGATCTGTGCTATTTCTATGCTTCCTCTCTTAAAGATGCACAGTGCAGAAATCACTCCATTTCCTGGTTGCTACAATTCTAACAGTTCACCTAATTTCAGTTTATGACAAAACAGGCAATGTGTATAGTACAGAGAATCATTGTACCATCTAAACCTGCTGTGAAATATTTTTTCCATAACCAGAAATATTGTTTGAAGCTGGTGTACAAAACCGAAAGTAAAGTAAAAAAACGGAAAGCATAGGAATATCGCACATAGAACACATCTACCGCTTCTTAGACTTGCTTTCAATGAGAATAACAGATCTATAACTCACATTTCTATGTGAATTTGGTCAGGTCACCCAAAAGTTACATATTGCAGATTTCAGTTTTGATTTTGCGTCTTTTCAACTTTCGGTTTTGAAAATATATTTCACAGCGGTTTAGGTGGTACAATGATTTCCTACACTGCCTGTTTTGTCACATAAACTGAAATTAGGCAAACTATTAGAATTTTAGCAACCAGGAAATGGCGGAGTGATGTCTGCATATTGCTCCTTTAAGTGACACATTTCAGCGTGATGCCTTCGTTAGGGTTTTACAGACAGAAAACAGAGGCTCTTCTACCTTTCAAAATGGCCTCCTATGGAATTTTATGTTGATCTGTTGTAAGTTTTCCTGATCACATCCCCTTCTCCAGTCGTCCTCTCTGATCTCCAACTCCACGGCCACAGCCCTGCTCAGTCAGGGGGCGATAGACTACTGTCTCCACGTCCTCAAGTCTCTGCTGGAGTTCTGGAAGAGCCAGCAGGAAGAGGAGGAGTCTGTGGCAGCCTCCCAGCTCCTCAAACCTCACACCTCCTCCTCTCCTCCAGACATGAGCCCCTTCTTCCTGAGGCAGTACGTCAAGGTAAGAGGAAACCCCATCCCCGATTTCCAAAAACGTAATCTTGTTGAGTGCAGCCCACAAACTGGTTTTGCACGGACTTTGTTTCAGCATGTTGAGGGGATCAGTTGGAGCAACACTGGTGCCGAATGGGTCATCTTGATCACATAATGCATAGATATTTGGGATGCAAGGTGATTGGTAGACACTGTGATCCTGTGTGTCTATTTACTTCATGTATGTTCTCTCCTGTCTCTCTCTCCTGTCTCTCCTCACGCTCTCTCCTGTCTCTCTCTCCTGTCTCTCCTCACGCTCTCTCCTGTCTCTCTCTCCTCACGCTCTCTCCTCACGCTCTCTCCTGTCTCTCTCTCCTCACGCTCTCTCCTCACGCTCTCTCCTGTCTCTCTCTCCTGTCTCTCCTCACGCTCTCTCCTGTCGCTCTCTCCTGTCTCTCCTCACGCTCTCTCCTCACGCTCTCTCCTGTCTCTCTCTCCTGTCTCTCCTCAATCTCTCCTGTCTCTCTCTCCTGTCTCTCCTCACGCTCTCTCCTGTCTCTCTCTCCTGTCTCTCCTCACGCTCTCTCCTGTCGCTCTCTCCTGTCGCTCTCTCCTGTCGCTCTCTCCTGTCGCTCTCTCCTGTCGCTCTCTCCTGTCGCTCTCTCCTGTCGCTCTCTCCTGTCGCTCTCTCCTGTCGCTCTCTCCTGTCGCTCTCTCCTGTCGCTCTCTCCTGTCGCTCTCTCCTGTCGCTCTCTCCTGTCTCTCTCTCCTGTCTCTCCTCACGCTCTCTCCTGTCTCTCTCTCCTGTCTCTCCTCACGCTCTCTCCTGTCTCTCTCTCCTGTCTCTCCTCACGCTCTCTCCTGTCGCTCTCTCCTGTCTCTCCTCACGCTCT
This sequence comes from Salvelinus namaycush, assembly GCF_016432855.1. Taxonomy (NCBI): domain Eukaryota; kingdom Metazoa; phylum Chordata; class Actinopteri; order Salmoniformes; family Salmonidae; genus Salvelinus; species Salvelinus namaycush. Next base: position 2,627,643 of record NC_052320.1, on the reverse strand, counting down.
CTCCTGTCGCTCTCTCCTGTCGCTCTCTCCTGTCGCTCTCTCCTGTCGCTCTCTCCTGTCGCTCTCTCCTGTCTCTCCTCACGCTCTCTCCTGTCTCTCTCTCCTGTCTCTCCTCACGCTCTCTCCTGTCTCTCTCTCCTGTCTCTCCTCACGCTCTCTCCTGTCGCTCTCTCCTGTCTCTCTCTCTCTTTCTCAGGGTCATGCTGCTGATGTGTTTGAGGCCTACTCCCAACTTCTGACTGAGATGGTTCTGAGATTACCCTATCAGATCAAGAAGATCGCTGACACCAACCCCCGCATCCCGCCTCCCGTCTTCGACCACTCCTGGTTCTACTTCCTGTCTGAGGTACATGATCTCACACACTTTTTCTCTGTGTCTCCCACTAGCTCGCTCGCTCGCTCACACACACTAACACCCCTTCTACCATCTATGGTTGCCTGCGTAGTACCTGATGATTCAACAGACGCCCTTCGTGAGACGCCAGGTCAGGAAGCTGCTCCTGTTCATCTGTGGTTCTAAGGAGAAGTACCGTCAGCTCCGGGACCTGCACACGCTGGACTCTCACGTCCGCGGCATCAAGAAACTCCTGGAAGAACAGGGCATCTTCCTCCGCGCCGGCGTCGTCACGGCGACCTCCGGCTCCGCCCTGCAGTACGACACGCTCATTAGTCTGGTGAGTGTCTACATCTGTCTCAGGGGGAAAAAAATGTTTTTTATTTTATTAATCCACAATACTTCAGTCTTACATCTTTAAAATATATATATATATATATTTTTGCGACTTGTTCTTGTACTTGAGTTTCTCTGTTTTTGTCAACAGATGGAGCACCTGAAGGCCTGTGCTGAGATAGCCACTCAGAGGACCATCAACTGGCAGAAGTTCTGTATGAAGGATGACTGTAAGTTAGGGTTATGGTCAGAAGTTCTGTATGAAGGATGACTAAGTTAGGGTCAGAAGTTCTGTATGAAGGATGACTGTAAATTAGGGTTAGGGTCAGAAGTTCTGTATGAAGGATGACTGTAAATTAGGGTTAGGGTCAGAAGTTCTGTATGAAGGATGACTGTAAGTTAGGGTCAGAAGTTCTGTATGAAGGATGACTAAGTTAGGGTTAGGGTCAGAAGTTCTGTATGAAGGATGACTGTAAGTTCAAGGCTCTTCCCTCTTGCTCTTTTTTAGCCTTTTCGCCTCAAGTGGTAACCCGGGTAGCCTTTAGACTTCTCCAGTGGTAACCCGGGTAGCCTTTAGACTTCTCCAGTGGTAACCCGGGTAGCCTTTAGACTTCTCAAGTGGTAACCCGGGTAGCCTTTAGACTTCTGCCAGTGGTAACCCGGGTAGCCTTTAGACTTCTGCCAGTGGTAACCCGGGTAGCCTTTAGACTTCTGCCAGTGGTAACCCGGGTAGCCTTTACACTTCTCCAGTGGTAACCCGGGTAGCCTTTACACTTCTCCAGTGGTAACCCGGGTAGCCTTTAGACTTCTCCAGTGGTAACCCGGGTAGCCTTTAGACTTCTCCAGTGGTAACCCGGGTAGCCTTTAGACTTCTCAAGTGGTAACCCGGGTAGCCTTTAGACTTCTCAAGTGGTAACCCGGGTAGCCTTTAGACTTCTCAAGTGGTAACCCGGGTAGCCTTTAGACTTCTCAAGTGGTAACCCGGGTAGCCTTTAGACTTCTCCAGTGGTAACCCGGGTAGCCTTTAGACTTCTCCAGTGGTAACCCGGGTAGCCTTTTCGCCTCAAGTGGTAACCCGGGTAGCCTTTAGACTTCTCCAGTGGTAACCCGGGTAGCCTTTAGACTTCTCCAGTGGTAACCCGGGTAGCCTGTAGACTTCTCAAGTGGTAACCCGGGTAGCCTTTAGACTTCTCAAGTGGTAACCCGGGTAGCCTTTAGACTTCTCCAGTGGTAACCCGGGTAGCCTTTAGACTTCTCAAGTGGTAACCCGGGTAGCCTTTAGACTTCTCAAGTGGTAACCCGGGTAGCCTTTAGACTTCTCAAGTGGTAACCCGGGTAGCCTTTAGACTTCTCAAGTGGTAACCCGGGTAGCCTTTAGACTTCTCAAGTGGTAACCCGGGTAGCCTTTAGACTTCTCCAGTGGTAACCCGGGTAGCCTTTAGACTTCTCCAGTGGTAACCCGGGTAGCCTTTTCGCCTCAAGTGGTAACCCGGGTAGCCTTTAGACTTCTCCAGTGGTAACCCGGGTAGCCTTTAGACTTCTCCAGTGGTAACCCGGGTAGCCTGTAGACTTCTCAAGTGGTAACCCGGGTAGCCTTTAGACTTCTCAAGTGGTAACCCGGGTAGCCTTTAGACTTCTCAAGTGGAAACCCGGGTAGCCTTTAGACTTCTCCAGTGGTAACCCGGGTAGCCTTTTCGCCTCAAGTGGTAACCCGGGTAGCCTTTAGACTTCTCCAGTGGTAACCCGGGTAGCCTTTAGACTTCTCAAGTGGTAACCCGGGTAGCCTTTAGACTTCTCAAGTGGTAACCCGGGTAGCCTTTAGACTTCTCAAGTGGTAACCCGGGTAGCCTTTAGACTTCTCAAGTGGTAACCCGGGTAGCCTTTAGACTTCTCCAGTGGTAACCCGGGTAGCCTTTTCGCCTCAAGTGGTAACCCGGGTAGCCTTTAGACTTCTCAAGCGGTAACCCGGGTAGCCTTTAGACTTCTCCAGTGGTAACCCGGGTAGCCTTTAGACTTCTCCAGTGGTAACCCGGGTAGCCTTTTCGCCTCAAGTGGTAACCCGGGTAGCCTTTAGACTTCTCCAGTGGTAACCCGGGTAGCCTTTAGACTTCTCCAGTGGTAACCCGGGTAGCCTGTAGACTTCTCAAGTGGTAACCCGGGTAGCCTTTAGACTTCTCAAGTGGTAACCCGGGTAGCCTGTAGACTTCTCAAGTGGTAACCCGGGTAGCCTTTAGACTTCTCCAGTGGTAACCCGGGTAGCCTTTTCGCCTCAAGTGGTAACCCGGGTAGCCTTTAGACTTCTCCAGTGGTAACCCGGGTAGCCTTTAGACTTCTCCAGTGGTAACCCGGGTAGCCTTTAGACTTCTCAAGTGGTAACCCGGGTAGCCTTTAGACTTCTCAAGTGGTAACCCGGGTAGCCTTTAGACTTCTCAAGTGGTAACCCGGGTAGCCTTTAGACTTCTCAAGTGGTAACCCGGGTAGCCTTTAGACTTCTCCAGTGGTAACCCGGGTAGCCTTTTCGCCTCAAGTGGTAACCCGGGTAGCCTTTAGACTTCTCAAGCGGTAACCCGGGTAGCCTTTAGACTTCTCAAGTGGTAACCCGGGTAGCCTTTATGCCTCAAGTGTGAGTTTCTTGAAGTGTAACCCTATCCTTTTGCTGTTATCGAGCCAAGCCAATCTGTGCTCTACTGCGAGAGTTTCAGTTGGCATGGATGAGTTAGTTTGTCTTTTTAACTCTTTCCCTCTCTCTCCCCCACTCCCCTCTCTCTCCAGCCATACTGTACTTTCTACTGCAGGTCAGCTTCCTGGTAGATGAGGGAGTGTCTCCGGTGCTCCTCCAGCTGCTATCCTGTGCTCTGTGTGGCAGCAAGGTCCTGGCTTCCTCTTCCTCCTCTTCCTCCGGAGGAGGGTCTGGGGGCACTGGGACTCAGTCCTCTCAGAGCAAGTCCTCAAGCAAGAAGAGCAAGAAGGAGGACAAGGAGAAAGACAAAGAAGGTGAGGAGAGAGACACGAGAGTTCATCTTATTATAACCTTGAAAAATAATTATGGCTGTATATTGTTGAAAATGTGTTTTGTTTTAAAGTCTTTCGATCGTTAGAAAATTATTGCGTTTATGTTTTTATCCTTAAAAACCTTTCATTTGTTGTACGTTTGAGAAACAGACTTGCTACTGTAGTCTGAAGTGTTTGTGTTTTGAGAAAGACTTGCTAATGTAGTCTGAAGTGTTTGTGTTTTGAGAAAGACTTGCTACTGTAGTCTGAAGTTTGTTTTGTGTGTGTGTGTGTGTGTGTGTGTGTGTTCTAAGCAAGTCTTCCTCTAAAATGTTGTTGTCTTCTCCTCCAGGTGACGGTGTGGGTAGCCAGGAGGACCAGCTGTGTACTGCTCTGGTCTCTCAGCTCAACAAGTTTGCCGACAAAGAGACTCTCATCCAGTTCCTCCGCTGCTTCCTGCTCGAGTCCAACTCCTCCGCCGTGCGCTGGCAAGCCCACTGTCTCGCACTGCATATCTACAGGTACGTACTCACCCTACATAAAGGTGCAGTAGTACACACTAGTGCGATTAACCGCCATTTTGTATTATTATTTGTGGGGTTATTAAACAACTAATTGTCCGTTCAATAACTTGAATTCCATTTAGTTTGGTTTCTTTGTGAAGCCAACTCGCCGTTTCTGTAGAGAGAAATCAACTGAACTATATGGGACGCTGGGCTGAAGGGAGTTGTAGTTTTCATTAAGCAAATATTTAACCTAGTTCAGTGCAGAAATGTGTTAATTAACTGCAATGACCATAATCCATTGCACCAGTTTTTTTCGGCTCAGGCAGAGATGAATAAACTTTTACGCCTGCTAAGTTAGGATAGATGTACGCAGACCGCATAGACAGCATGAAAGAGGAAAGTACACAAAACAACGACGTGAGAGAGGGAATAGAGACAGTATGTGATAGGTATGCCTCATCTACTTTGAAGAACTACTAGTCAAATGATTTAGTCAGACTAGCCTAGCAGCTAGCCTAACTAAATAGGACGGCTAAAGACAGAGCAGTATGAGGAGTAGAAAGATACCGCTGGCTGCTAATGTTAAGATGTTGACTTTAAGAAATCAAAACTAATAAAGCCATCAGATACAAACTAAGTCATATACACAACAGAAATAGTGGTGTAATTATTTTGTTATTGATGTCTACCAAATGTGGACCTGACACAGACTATAGAATATTTTCAATGTTTTGGCAATTCAATGTTCACTTTTTGGCTGTGGAATTTCCATTAAAAAGGGGGGGGAATATTTTACAAACATAATATTATTTTTTTAATAATCGAACTGAAACCTAACCGACCTAGAAAAGCACTAATCACTCAGCACCAGTACACATACATTAGCCTAGTAAAAGGTATCTGTTGTAACAGGTAAATGTGCAGGCCTTCATTCAATGAGCGGGCCCTACTTCATTCAATGAGCGGGCCCTACTTCATTCAATGAGCGGGCCCTACTTCATTCAATGAGCGGGCCCTCCTTCATTCAATGAGCGGGCCCTCCTTCATTCAATGAGCGGGCCCTCCTTCATTCAATGAGCGGGCCCTCCTTCATTCAATGAGCGGGCCCTCCTTCATTCAATGAGCGGGCCCTCCTTCATTCAATGAGCGGGCCCTCCTTCATTCAATGAGCGGGCCCTCCTTCATTCAATGAGCGGGCCCTCCTTCATTCAATGAGCGGGCCCTCCTTCATTCAATGAGCGGGCCCTCCTTCATTCAATGAGCGGGCCCTCCTTCATTCAATGAGCGGGCCCTCCGTCATTCAATGAGCGGGCCCTCCGTCATTCAATGAGCGGGCCCTCCGTCATTCAATGAGCGGGCCCTCCGTCATTCAATGAGCGGGCCCTCCGTCATTCAATGAGCGGGCCCTCCGTCATTCAATGAGCGGGCCCTACGTCATTCAATGAGCGGGCCCTACGTCATTCTAGACAATGCCTGAACCTAGAGAGCTGCCTAGACACCATGGTTTTCTGCCAGTTTCTTGAAGTATGTTTTTCATGCTTGGGTATTCAGAAAAGACTGTTGCAAGGACTACACTATCTTACACCGTCAACATCTACAACTTTGTCAATACTTACCTCCAAAGCTACAACCATATGTTCTCTCCCTCTGTAGGAACTCCAGTAAGTCTCAGCAGGAGCTGTTGTTGGACCTGACCTGGGCCATCTGGCCAGAGCTGCCCGCCTACGGACGCAAGGCCGCTCAGTTTGTAGACCTGCTCGGCTACTTTTCCCTGAAGACCCCCCAGACTGAGAAGAAGTTAAAGGAGTATTCCCAGAAAGCTGTGGAAATCCTGAGGACCCAGAACCACATCCTGACCACCCACCCCAACTCTAACATCTACAGGTACGGCTGAACACAGACCCAAACTATCCATCACCCTGATATGGCTGTAGCAGCCTCTGTTCACCCTGATATGGCTGTAGCAGCCTCTGTTCACCCTGATATGGCTGTAGCAGCCTCCGTTACCCTGATATGGCTGTAGCAGCCTCTGTTCACCCTGATATGGCTGTAGCAGCCTCTGTTCACCCTGATATGGCTGTAGCAGCCTCTGTTCACCCTGATATGGCTGTAGCAGCCTCCGTTACCCTGATATGGCTGTAGCAGCCTCTGTTCACCCTGATATGGCTGTAGCAGCCTCTGTTCACCCTGATATGGCTGTAGCAGCCTCCGTTCACCCTGATATGGCTGTAGCAGCCTCCGGTCACCCTGATATGGCCGTAGCAGCCTCCGGTCACCCTGATATGGCTGTAGCAGCCTCCGTTACCCTGATATGGCTGTAGCAGCCTCTGTTCACCCTGATATGGCTGTAGCAGCCTCTGTTCACCCTGATATGGCTGTAGCAGCCTCTGTTCACCCTGATATGGCTGTAGCAGCCTCTGTTCACCCTGATATGGCTGTAGCAGCCTCTGTTCACCCTGATATGGCTGTAGCAGCCTCTGTTCACCCTGATATGGCTGTAGCAGCCTCCGTTACCCTGATATGGCTGTAGCAGCCTCCGTTACCCTGATATGGCTGTAGTAGCCTCCGTTACCCTGATATGGCTGTAGCAGCCTCTGTTCACCCTGATATCGCCGTAGCAGCCTCTGTTCACCCTGATATGGCTGTAGTAGCCTCTGTTCACCCTGATATGGCTGTAGCAGCCTCTGTTCACCCTGATATGGCTGTAGCAGCCTCTGTTCACCCTGATATGGCTGTAGCAGCCTCTGTTCACCCTGATATGGCTGTAGCAGCCTCTGTTCACCCTGATATGGCTGTAGCAGCCTCTGTTCACCCTGATATGGCTGTAGCAGCCTCTGTTCACCCTGATATGGCTGTAGCAGCCTCCGTTACCCTGATATGGCCGTAGCAGCCTCCGTTACCCTGATATGGCCGCAGCAGCCTCCGTTACCCGGATATGGCCGCGGCAGCCTCCGTTACCCTGATATGGCCGCGGCAGCCTCCGTTACCCTGATATGGCCGCGGCAGCCTCCGGTCACCCTGATATGGCCGCGGCAGCCTCCGGTCACCCTGATATGGCCGCGGCAGCCTCCGGTCACCCTGATATGGCCGCGGCAGCCTCCGGTCACCCTGATATGGCCGCGGCAGCCTCCGGTCACCCTGATATGGCCGCGGCAGCCTCCGGTCACCCTGATATGGCCGCGGCAGCCTCCGGTCACCCTGATATGGCCGCGGCAGCCTCCGGTCACCCTGATATGGCCGCGGCAGCCTCCGGTCACCCTGATATGGCCGCGGCAGCCTCCGGTCACCCTGATATGGCCGCGGCAGCCTCCGGTCACCCTGATATGGCCGCGGCAGCCTCCGGTCACCCTGATATGGCCGCGGCAGTCTATTTAACTATAGGTTTCCCTTGCAAAATAAATAGGTTTTATCTCAAGACTAACCAGTTTTTAAATAATGGTTAAATTAAATATATCAAACTAGCTTCCACAGCTGTTTGTCTCCATGTTTTGTTTCTTATTGAAATATGAACCTTGTCTGTCTGTGTTGCAGTACCCTGTCAGGTCGGATTTAAGTACTAACCATGTCTCTTGTCTGTGTTGCAGTACCCTGTCAGGCCTGGTGGAGTTTGATGGTTTCTACCTGGAGAGTGATCCCTGTCTGGTGTGCAACAACCCTGAAGTGCCCTTCTCTGTAAGTAGAGCCTAACGCTGCTTCCCACAAAGTGTGCACTTGCGCAGTTCCCTCTCATAAGAAGAATGGACTAGTGTAAGTAATGTTTGGAGGGGGGGGTAACTCCCTATGGGCCATGATAGCACCAATCCATTACTATTAAATGCATGAGAGGGAGGGATCAAAAACACACCTGTGGCTGAAGCGTTTTGAATCGAATATGTGTTCATTCCATTGATAAAGGCACAGCTTTCCCATTTTCTATGTATCCAATACTAATTTTCTCTCTCTCTCTCTCTCTCTCTCTCTCTCTCTCTGTCTCTCTCTCTCTCTCTGTCTCTCTCAGAACATCAAGCTGTCGTCCATTAAGGTGGACACTAGATACACTACTACCCAGCAGGTAGTGAAGCTGATCAGTAGCCACACCATCAGTAAGGTGACGGTGAAGATAGGAGACCTGAAGAGAACCAAGATGGTCCGGACCATCAGCCTCTACTACAACAACAGGACCGTACAGGCCATTGTAGAACTCAAGAACAAGTGAGTTTATACCCTGAACGCAGTGTGTTTTTGTTAGCCTGTTAGCCTGTTTTGTATGACCGTAGGAGTTGGCAAGACGGAACAAATAGATCTGGGACCGGGCTAATCTGTCGTTCTTATTTAAGTGTATTTAAATATCTGGCTTCGACAACGATATGGTACAGTATCAATAGTCGATATTCAATAGATTAGATTTATCGCCAGATTTTATTCCATTCAATGCGATACAAATCAACAATACAGACAGCTAACTGTATACTGGAAACAGAGAGAGCTTTATCGATGAACCGCTCCAGCCCTAGTTCTGTCTTAATTCTGTATGAACGGAATCAGTCTTAATGGATCTGCAGCGTGTAGTCTTTTTTTTATATTTTATCTTCTTATATATATATATAATGTACCTCTATCTGCCTCTACCCAGACCTGCCCGTTGGCACAAGGCCAAGAAGGTCCAACTGACTCCAGGTCAGACAGAGGTCAAAATCGACCTGCCGCTGCCTATCGTGGCGTCCAACCTCATGATCGAGTTCTCCGACTTCTACGAGAACTACCAGGCCTCCAGCGAGACGCTCCAGTGTCCGCGATGCTCTGCCTCCGTGCCCGCCAACCCTGGCGTCTGTGGAAACTGTGGAGAAAACGTCTACCAGTGCCACAAGTGCAGGTAGCTACCCAATAGGCCATTGATGCCTGAAATATTAAATTTGTTATATTATGGCTTACTTGAATAGGGACAGATCTGAGTAACCAAATTATTGAAATGCCCCTACTGATTAGTCCTATCGGGTACACACTTCACGTCTTAAAGTGGGACACCTTAGTTTTGGTGTTTCTGGTTACTGATGCTGATTGAATGTGGTTCTTTATCTTCCTCCTCCAGGTCCATTAATTATGATGAGAAGGATCCCTTTCTGTGCAACGCCTGTGGTTTCTGTAAATACGCCCGCTTTGACTTCATGTTGTACACCAAGCCCTGCTGTGCTGTGGACCCAATCGAGACCGAGGAGGACAGGAAGAAGGTGAACACATTTAGTTTTATTGGGACATTCTCAAACTATTTCTTAGTGATGCGTGACAGGGGTTAGCTATATTTTTCAACCCGAACCCCACCCTGACACACAGTTAAAAAATAAAAATAAATCCAGATTTTCTCTGTCCTGGTCACATCCCTCTGGTTGCCCTGGTCACATCCCTCTGGTTGTCCTGGTCACATCCCTCTGGTTGTCCTGGTCACATCCCTCTGGTTCTCCTGGTCACATCCCTCTGGTTCTCCTGGTCACATCCCTCTGGTTGTCCTGGTCACATCCCTCTGGTTCTCCTGGTCACATCCCTCTGGTTCTCCTGGTCACATCCCTCTGGTTCTCCTGGTCACATCCCTCTGGTTGCCCTGGTCACATCCCTCTGGTTGCCCTGGTCACATCCCTCTGGTTGTCCTGGTCACATCCCTCTGGTTGTCCTGGTCACATCCCTCTGGTTGCCCTGGTCACATCCCTCTGGTTGCCCTGGTCACATCCCTCTCTGGTTGCCCTGGTCACATCCCTCTCTGGTTGTCCTGGTCACATCCCTCTCTGGTTGTCCTGGTCACATCCCTCTGGTTGCCCTGGTCACATCCCTCTGGTTGCCCTGGTCACATCCCTCTCTGGTTGCCCTGGTCACATCCCTCTCTGGTTGTCCTGGTCACATCCCTCTCTGGTTGTCCTGGTCACATCCCTCTCTGGTTGTCCTGGTCACATCCCTCTGGTTGCCCTGGTCACATCCCTCTGGTTGCCCTGGTCACATCCCTCTGGTTGCCCTGGTCACATCCCTCTGGTTGCCCTGGTCACATCCCTCTCTGGTTGTCCTGGTCACATCCCTCTCTGGTTGTCCTGGTCACATCCCTCTCTGGTTGTCCTGGTCACATCCCTCTGGTTGCCCTGGTCACATCCCTCTGGTTGCCGCTCTAACAAGAAACATAGAACCTTCCTTCCCACATTAACTGGTTGAAAACAAAACCAAAGCCTGCTGTTTGTGTCGTTCTCTGTGTAGGCGGTGACCAACATCAACACGCTGCTGGACAAGGCTGACCGCGTGTACCACCAGCTGATGGGACACAGACCCCAGCTGGAGAGTCTGTTGTCCAAGGTCAACGAGGCAGCGCCTGAGAAACCACAGGTCAGATACTACCCTCTGGTATATGAACTTCATACGATTCGCACCTCCACACATTTCACATTTTGCCATTTTTTTTAGTACTTTAGCATTTCACTTGACTAAGTAAAACAACCGAATATCACAAACATTTCAAATTTAAACCTTCACAATACCCTAGTAGTTGTATGGCATCAATCCATAGGATTTATTCTGTATTTAAGTTAAACATCATGAAGAATTTGTCTGTTTACTGGAAGTGTTGAACTAGAATCTGATGTTTCGATGCTGTTGTCATGCCCCTAATAGGATGATTCTGGAGCAGGGGCGGGGCTTGGAGCGTCCTCGGCCAATGTGAACAGGTACATCCAGCAGCTGGCTCAGGAGTACAGCGGAGACTGTAAGACGTCCTTTGACGAGCTCTCCAAGATCATACAGGTGAGAGACCGGGGGACGTGATGAGCACATTTAATCCTGTCCTTACTTACTAGTTAACATCCTGGTTATAGGTACACTCAATATGGCTGTCAGTTCACCCATCACGGGAACATTGACTTGAATGAGGATACCTCTTTTTTTTTTTTTTTTGTGATTTTATATTTCTATGGAGCTTCACAGCTGTTCAAACAGCAGGTCCTACATTCAAGTATGTTGTATGATTTTTTAAAGAGTTATCATCCCCATTTCCCCCCCCCCCTCCAGAAAGTCCTGGCGTCCCGTAAAGAACTCCTGGAGTACGACCTGCAGCAGCGTGAAGCCGCCACCAAGTCCTCTCGCTCCAGCTCCCATCAGCCCACCTTCACAGCCAGCCAATACAGAGCCCTCTCTGTGTTAGGTACTGCACTTTATACACACACAAACTACTTTACCTGACTTGGTTATATTCAATTCAAATGTATTTATAAAGCCCTTCTAACATCAGCTGATATCTCAAAGTGCTGTACAGAAACCCAGCCTAAAACCCCAAACAACAAGCAATGCAGGTGTAGAAGCACGGTGGCTAGGAAAGACTCCCTAGAAAGGCCAAAATCTAGGAAGAAACCTAGAGAGGAACCAGGCTATGAGGGGTTGCCAGTCCTCTTCTGGCTGTGCCGGTTGAAGAATATAACAGAACATGTCCAAGATGTTCAAATGTTCATAAATGACCAGCATGGTCAAATTATAATTATCACAGTAGTTGTCGAGGGTGCAGCAAGTCAGCACCTCAGGAGTAAATGTCAGTTGGCTTTTCATAGCCGATCATTGAGAGTATCTCTACCGCACCTGCGGTCTCTAGAGAGTTGAAAACAGCAGGTCTGGGACAGGTAGCACGTCCGGTGAACAGGTCAGGGTTCCATAGCCGCAGGCAGAACAGTTGAAACTGGAGCAGCAGCACGGCCAGGTGGACTGGGCACAGCAAGGAGTCATCATGCCAGGTAGTCCTGAGGCATGGTCCTTGGGCTCAGGTCCTCCGAGAGAGAGAAAGAAAAACACTTTAGCCCTTCTATTTGGGATTTCTATATAGAAGCTATTTGGTGTTATGTATTTACTGTCACTTGTTGTGATCCAGGACTTGCATCCCAAATGCCACCCTGTCACCTATAGTGCACGGGCCTTGGTTAAAAGTAGTGGGCTAGAAAGGGTGTGATTTTTGGGATGCACACTTGTCTTTCTAAAACTGCTGCAAATCAATTTCCCATTTGGGACCAATTTGCCATGTAGGCAGACGTTTTTTATCTAAAGTAACTTCCATTATTTGAGAACATGGTTGTTTTTCTTCTTCTTTTGGGTAGACTAATAACAAAGATCTATCTATCTACATCTAGGCTGCGGACACACCTCCTCCAACAAGTGTTATGGCTGTGCCTCGGCCGTGACGGGTCATTGTATCACCCTGCTAAGGGCCCTGGCCACCAACCCAGCCCTCCGGCAGATCCTTGGGCTCCAGGGGCTCATCAGAGAGCTGTTTGAGTACAACCTGAGAAGAGGTACCGCTGCCATGAGGGAGGAGGTCAGACAACTGGTTTGCCTGCTCACCAGGTATAGTAGTGGTTTGTGTTCTCATAGACAGTGTTAGCCCCTGCTGAGCTAATGTCTATGCATTAGCTTGGAGAGCTAACCAAACGTGCACGTAGCTCACAAGTGTACATAAGCCCAAACGAGTATTAAAAGCTGGGTAGTCTGTGTGCTATAAGACCTGTGATAGCCCTCTGAGCTGAAGCCTAGGCATTCCATTACACACCTCACATACAGTGAGTAAACCCATTCTCATCTGTCTACATCTCCCTGTACAGAGACCAGCCAGAGGCCACTCAGCAGATGAATGACCTGATCATTCACAAGGTGTCCGCTGCTCTGAAGGGCCACTGGGCCAATCCTGACCTGGTCTCCAGTCTGCAGTATGAGATGCTACTGCTCACCGACTCCATCTCCAAGGAGGGGGGATGCTGGGAGCTACGACTGCGATGTGGTGAGGCTTTTACCTCATCTTCTCTCATCCCCTTTTCTTTCCCTTTTAATAACGTAATTTAATAATCCCCGTCTTTCTCTGTGTCTATTAGCCCTGAGTTTGTTCCTGATGGCCGTGAACATCAAGACCCCTGTAGTGGTGGAGAACATTACTCTGATGTGTCTCAGGATCCTACAGAAACTCATCAAGCCTCCTGCCCCCACCTCCAAGAAGAACAAGGTACACTACTACACAACATAGCAGTCAGTCATACTTGGCCTGGGCGAGTTTTGAGAGAGACTTACATTGCAGTCTGTGTTTTTCGTAGAATGACGTCCAAAATTATAATGAGTTATTTAAGGATTTTAGGTGATTTTTTTTTTTTTTTTATCAGATCAGTTAATGTAGGCAATTTCAGGAAATGTGGTGTTTCTGGTGTTTCCAGGATTCTGCTGTGGAGTGTCTGACTACAGTGAAGCCCTACTGCAATGAGATCCATGCTCAGGCCCAGCTCTGGCTCAAGAAGGACCCCAAAGCATCTTATGAAGCCTGGAAAAAGTGCCTTCCAGCAAGATGTGAGTAGATGTGATTTTTATTTTTTTTAATCGGTCGGTCGGCCCGACTAGTAGTAGGGGATTGATTTGAAGCTCAATGTTTTTAAATTAAAATCTCCCTACCGTCATATCTAAGCCACTATGACACCAATGTCGATGAAATGTCGCAAATTAACTTGATTGGAGGTACACACAGCACACTCCCCACCTCTCGTCATGGCCGTTACGAGAACCACATACCGGATTTTAACAGGGTCGTAACATTAAGGGGGAAAATTCAAATGTCTTGCCCCGATCTAGCTCAATATCTCTAGGCATCAGATAAGAACAACACTACAGCATCCGTGAAGTGATCATTAGACTTGCAATCTTTCGGACTAGTTTTGATTAAATCGATTAATTTATCGCTCTCACATGCTCATTTCTGTCTATTAAGAACCAAGGATGTGCTACGTTATTGTAGCATTTCTCACAATGCTAACATGTTTTTTTTTTTGGTGCAAGCTCAGTGTTCTAACAGGTCGGTTGCTTGGCAACAACACAGCTGCTTGCACCAGGCTGCCAGTCGTAAGACGTGTATGTGAATAACCCTAGGCTACTGTAGATACTGTTGCTAGCTATATGGTGGTATTCAAGCTGAGGTAATATAAAAAAAAATGCTAACAGATATTTTGCTTAGCTAGCTAGCTAACGTCCAAATTCCAGTAGCACAAACAAATACGCACAAATGAGGTAGCGAATGTCCTGCTATGATAGCCAGTTAACGTTAGCGAGATAACGTTAGCCAACGTAAGACTGTTAAAAAAATAAAAAAATAAAAATGTGAAGCTCAAATTACATTTTCGAAAGATACCTTTTGTATGTGGAAATGTTGTGATTTTGAATTTTGTATAATCACCTTCCAGTGTAAAAACGATGGAAATTAAAAATAAAAAATGTTTTAATTGAGAAGTAGGGATTGGTGTCAAGCTGAAATGGAAAGGAAATCCACAATGTCTACTCCACCCATGCTATACCAAGGTTTTCCATCACACAGCTTTGACCTACTACAGTAGCAATGTTGGTCTATTGTACTTCGACTGTGTATGCAGGTTATTTTTTAATTCAAACCTTCTCTAACAGCTTAATTCACAATCTTAGAGGAGGTTCTCCCACAATAATGTGATTTGTACCGCGTACAAGTTAAAGTATTGGATTCGTCATACACCACACTAATCCCATAACACTACCTTTTCAAACTTTAAAAAAATATATATATATTTGCAAGCAAGACCATGTTTTGTCTGTTTAGAACGCTGTTTTGTCTTGTAGTAATGTGGTGCCTGTCTGTAGTTCCTTAAACCTTTTATTAATACATGTCATTGGGATTTTTTACATTTTATTTCATAACATATCTTTTCTGGTCAGTAGGTGCTCAACGTAACAACCGATGGTGGTCTGTTGAATACAGTCCCACCATCTATAGAGGTCTATGGTTTTAAAATCAGTAGCATCTAGTGAAAAGTAAATAGTGATACGTATACAGAAGAACCAGTAGAGTTATTGCTGAAGCAAGTGCATTGATTATGGAACTCGGAGGAACTATCCCTTTTTTTTTAAAGAACGGTATTCAAACTATCCCTTTCAACAATGCCGTAACACTTGTCCACCAGGCCAGGAGACGGCAGCTAAGCCCCAGAACAAGGCTGAGGTGCGGAGACGCTACCTGATGGAGAAGTACGGGTGGAAGTGGAAACAGTTCATGAGGTCACGCTCCGAGGGTCTGTTCCCCAGGCTCCTCAAACTGGGACACAACAACTGGCTCAGACAGGTAAGGACACTCCACTGCTCTTATAGCAGGACATATTTGAACTCCGTTCAAACGTTTAGGTCGGGACACTCTCCGTTCCTGGTACCGTTTGGTGTGGTACGTACACACCAGTGGTGTGTTGGATGGTATAGGCAGGTATACACAGTATACGCACTTTATGTGGGCATTGCGTATATCCTGTGCTTAATCCCCACGATGTGTATCAAAGTTGTGTAGTGGAGGACAATGTTTTTTCTTTAACGTTGATTTAACTATTATTTCTTCACATTTTAAGCACAGCAATGTGCAAACGGCCGGTAGTTCTATTCGCAAACGTTCCAAAATGTGATTTGCGGGAAAACACAGTTCTGAAACCATGCAAGCAGTTTCATGGACAAAGATGGAAATATTTGTTCAACATTTAGACAGAGGGGAGATCTAAAGATGCAACAACTATCGTTGGTCGCTATATGACAAAAATGTCTGGCAGCTAGACAATGGGGGGGAAAAAGTTGATTTGGAAAACCAGTAGAACAGAGCATATGAGGTCTTTCTATAAAATAATGGCCTCCACGTTTTCTATGGTAGGATTTTGGCTACAGGCTACTTTTGAAGCAAGGTAAGACATGCTTCATGAAGTAAAACATCTAGGTTTAAAACATTTAAGTAACAGGAAAAATAGAGCGACGCTAATAACAGGCCTAACCGTCTACTGGTCGATGGAGAGGCTTTTCCGAAAACCTACCTGGCAAAATGATATCATGATTCTTTGCCTCAATCCAGTGGCCATTTGTTTTGTGAACTCCAACAACAGTGCTAGGTACCTGTGCAGGTGAATTAAAGGGTAACTGCACTCAAAAATAATAATTTCTTAGCTTTTTGTGGTCTCCGGATGTGGTGTAAGCATTGTAGTGGATTTAGAACATCCAATGTTGTTGTTGTTTTCTCAACAACAACAACAAAAAAGTGAAACCTGGAGAAAAAAAATAATGAAAATAATCTGAAACCTGTGAATTTCTGACTCCGTTCCCAGCCTCGTTTATCTATTTCAATAGTAGGCCTACTATTAGCCAACTGGTACCATACAGCTTGGCTGTAAAAGACCAATATGGGATTGATCATTTTAGGTCGTTCGAAGTGTATGTCACTGTTTGTCATAGAATTTCACACATGGGTTCTTTTCCTTGGGCCGGGGCGAAACGTTTGGGATTAGAGTATACCAACTTCTCCAGGCAGCACTACACCACTCAGCTTTTACAGTTGAAAAGGTTTGGCACCCGGCCTCCAGAATGATTTAAATGATACGCTGCACCTTTCGATGAGACAACATGGGACTGAGGTTCATGTAGCTGGGTCTAGACAACAGATGGGATGGTGCATGAACTCATCTCACTTATTTTTCACTTCCATGCTATAATTTTTTACTGTAATCTCCTCTGTCTCTCAGGTGCTGTTCACCCCAGCCACCCAGGCAGCGCGGCAGGCAGCCTGTACCATCGTTGAGGCCCTCACCTCCATCCCCAGCCGCAAGCAGCAGGTGCTGGACCTGCTTACCAGGTAAGAGGCCGTCTTTGGGTTGGGAAAGGTAGCACTGTTAAAAGATGCTTTCAAGTTTCAAATTGACACGATGGGAAATTATCTAAGGATCGGTCATCAATGTGAGCGAGTTATTATCAGTTAAGTTGGATGGTTAACACTGGGTATTATTGTTAGTAGCTGGACCAGGTGCAATCTGCAGTGAAATATATAACATCAATACTTTATGTTTTGTTTTTTGTGCTTACTTTGTATTTTGGGATAATATCCCGGTTTATATGTCAAACAGCTTTTCTAACACGTATTTGTCTGTCCCTCAGTTACCTGGATGAGTTGAGCATCAGTGTTTGTTTGTCCCTCAGTTACCTGGATGAGTTGAGCATCAGTGTTTGTTTGTCCCTCAGTTACCTGGATGAGTTGAGCATCAGTGTTTGTTTGTCCCTCAGTTACCTGGATGAGTTGAGCATCAGTGTTTGTTTGTCCCTCAGTTACCTGGACGAGTTGAGCATCGCGGGGGAATGTGCAGCAGAGTATCTTGCTCTGTACCAGAAGCTCATCAAGCCTCCTCAATGGAAGGTGTACCTGGCCGCCCGAGGAGTCCTGCCCTACATCGGCAACCTCATCACCAAGGAAATAGCCAACCTGTTGGCTCTGGAAGAGGCCACTCTCAGTACAGACCTGCAGCAGGGATATGCCCTCAAGAGCTTGACTGGTATGTAACGTGTTTCATTCACCTTAAACCAAGGCGCTTGTATTGTCTGGTCTTATAGGGATAGTTGACTCAAATAAAACATCAACATGATTTTCCACTTACACTATATATACAGCAGTATGTGGACACCCCTTGAAATTAGTGGATTCAGCTATTTCAGCCACACCCGTTGGTGGAATGTGTTTAAAATTGAGCACATTGGCAGTAGAATCGCCTGTACTGAAGAGCTCAGTGACTTTCAACGTGGCACCGTCATAGGATGCCACCTTTCCAACAAGTCAGTTCGTCAAACAAGCATTTCGCTACACTCGCATTAACATCTGCTAACCATGTGTATGTGACCAATAAAATGTGATTTGATTTGAAATGTCTGCCCTGCTAGAGCTGCTCCGGTTAACTAAGTGGTGTTATTGTGAAGTGGAAATGTCTAGGAGCAACAGCGGCTCAGCCGCGATGTGGTAGATCACAGAACGGGACCGCTGAAGCGTGTAAAAAATCTTCTGTCCTTCGTTGCAACAATCACTACCGAGTTACAAATTGCCTCTGGAAGCAACTTCAGCGCAAGTACTGTTCGTCGAGAGCTTCATGGAATGGGTTTCCATGGCCGAGCAGCCACACACAAGCCTAAGATCACCATGCGCAATGCCTAGCGTCGGCTGGAGTGGTGTAAAGATCGCCGCTATTGGACTCTGGGGCAGTGGAAACGCGTTCTCTGGAGTGATGAATCACGTTTCACCGTCTGGCTGTCCGACGGACGAATCTGCGTTTGGCGGAGAACGCTACCTGCCTGAATGAATAGTGCCAACTAAAGTTTGGTGGAGGAGGAATAATGATCTGGGGCTGTTTTTCATGGATCGGGCCCTTTAGTTCCAGTGAAGAGTCATCTTAACGTTACAGCATACAATGACATTCTAGACAATTCTGTGCTTCCAACTTTGTGGCAACAGTTTGGGGAAGGCCCTTTCCTATTTCAGCATGACAATGCCCCTGTGCACAAAGCAAGGTCCATATAGAAATTATTTGTTGAGATTGGTGTGGAAGAACTTGACTGGCCTGCACAGAGCCCTGACCTCAACCTCATCAAACACCTTTGGGATGAATTGGAATGCCAACTGCGAGCCAGCTCTAATCGCCCAACATCACTAATGTGCGTGTGGCTGAATGGAAGCAAGTCCCCGTAGCAATGTTCCAACATCTAGTGGGAAGCCTTCCCAGAAGAATTGAGGCGGTTATAGCAGCAAAGGGAGGACCAACACTCCATATTAATGACCATGATTTTGGAATGAGATGTTTGAAGAGCAGGTGTCCACATACTTTTGGTCATGTAGTATACCTTGGCTTTAGTCGATTCACCAAGATATTTATCTAATGCGGATACTTTGTTTTGCTAGAATGATGTAAAAACGATAAGCTTTGATGATATGTTAATATGGTACCTATCCCGTGTGTGTCTTCTAGGCCTACTGTCGTCCTTTGTGGAGGTGGAGTCCATCAAGCGCCACTTTAAGAGTCGTCTGGTGGGCACGGTGCTGAACGGCTACCTGTGTCTCAGGAAACTAGTGGTGCAGAGGACCAAGCTCATCGACGAGACCCAGGACATGCTGCTGGAGATGCTGGAGGACATGACCACAGGTATAAAGCTAGTTAATATATAGACTCAGGAGGACATGATGCTGGAGGACTTGACCACAGGTATAAAGCTAGTTAATATATAGACCCAGGAGGACTTGACCACAGGTATAAAGCTAGTTAATATATAGACCCAGGAGGACTTGACCACAGGTATAAAGCTAGTTAATATATAGACCCAGGAGGACTTGACCACAGGTATAAAGCTAGTTAATATATAGACCCAGGAGGACTTGACCAAAGGTATAAAGCTAGTTAATATATAGACCCAGGAGGACTTGACCACAGGTATAAAGGTAGTTAATATATAGACCCAGGAGGACATACTGCTGGAGATGCTGGAGGACTTGACCACATGTATAAAGCTAGTGCTTTCTTTCCATTCTCCAGGGACCGAGTCTGAGACCAAGGCATTCATGGCAGTGTGTATTGAGACAGCCAAGAGATACAACCTGGATGACTACAGAACACCGGTGTTTATCTTTGAGAGACTCTGCAGCATCATCTACCCAGTAAGTGGCTTCTTCTCTGTTCCTGTTGTAACTCAAGTCTATGGTTCAACTCTTCTTTCCTTGATTCCTCGCGTCCTCTTTCCTCGCCTCCTTGTCAACGCATTGGAGAGGTACGAGGGGAGGGATCTTGGACCTTCTCCAATACGGTTGAGAAGAAGGCGAGGAGATGGGAAGCAAGGAATCACAGAATTATGAATTTGATAGCCTTTGTGTTTCTAGGAATGCATTGCATGGCGTAACTGAATCTCCTCCTCTTCCTCCTCTACCTTCTCCCCTCCTCTTCCTCCTCTACCTTCTCCCTTCCTCTTCCTCCTATACCTTCTCCCCTCCTCCTGCTCTTCCTCCCCCCTCCAGGAGGAAAATGAGGTGACAGAGTTCTTTGTTACCCTGGAGAAGGATCCTCAGCAGGAGGACTTCCTGCAGGGCCGTATGCCTGGTAATCCGTACAGCAGCAACGAGCCAGGTATCGGACCCCTGATGAGGGACATCAAGAACAAGATCTGTCAGGACTGTGACCTGGTGGCCCTGCTCGAGGACGACAGTGGCATGGAGGTAGGAAACCATAGATTTCTCCTGTAGCTACAACACTGTGCCACCTGCTTTTTGTTGTCCAAGACACTGTCTATTCTTGCACATAGTCACGTTTTGCTGTGCTGTTTGGGGATTGCTGTCCTGGAGTGAAACACAAGAAGATGGGAGACGGTTCTCCACCTAGTTTCTAATCGTCTCTTGTCTATTTGTTTCTCATAGCTTCTGGTGAACAATAAGATCATAAGTTTGGACCTGCCTGTGGCCGAGGTTTACAAGAAGGTGTGGTGCCCTACCAACGAGGTGACAAACTCTTCACTATTTTATATTCCAACTGTGTTTTTCAAACAATAATTGAGGTTGTTTAGGCTTGTTTGTGAAGAGTGTTAACCTGGTTTGTTTTTGTCTGTCAGGGAGAGCCCATGAGGATCATATATCGTATGAGGGGTCTCCTTGGAGACGCTACTGAAGAGTTCATTGAGTCTCTGGACTCTACCACAGATGAAGAGGAGGATGAGGAGGAGGTGTATAAGATGGCAGGAGTGATGGCTCAGTGTGGTGGGCTGGAGTGTATGCTCAGCAGACTGTCTGGCATCAGGGACTTCAAACAGGGAAGACACCTGCTCACTGTGAGTCGGACATGGGACAAATACTACATTATATATTGGTTCTAGTTAGTTATTGTTTCAGGAAATGCAACATTTACATTGGAGTCAGTGACTATAGTTACTACCATTATAATTAAAATTATTAGCGTTTACATTGGAGTCAGTGACTATAGTTACTACCATTATTATGTAACATTTAATAATGGCAGTAACAAGTCATTGACAACATGTACAATTGCTGTGGGATTATTTAAAATACTATTTGAAGAGGTAGGGTTTTAGATGTTTTTTTTGGAAACATTTGACAAATTTCCATAAACATTTGCCTCGGTCATGTCAGTACAACGCTATAGTGTTTTTTTTAAAGACATATTTCATCATTTCCCCATTTACAGTATATAGTAACACTCTCCTCTGTCCCGTACCAGGTGTTGCTGAAGCTGTTCAGTTACTGTGTAAAGGTGAAGATCAACAGACAACAGCTGGTCAAACCAGACATGAACACGCTCAACGTCATGCTGGGCACACTCAACCTGGTGAGGACTAAATCACGTTTTTAATTTTAATTTTATTTATTTTACATTTATTTAACTAGGCAAGTCAGTTAAGAACAAATTCTTATTTACAATGACGGCCTACCGCGGCCAAACCCGGACGACGCTGGGCCAATTGTGCACCGCCCTTAGGGGACCTTTAATCACGGCCGGTTGTGATACAGCCTGGAATCGAACCAGGATCTGTAGTGACGCTGTGCCACTCGGTCTAAGGCACTGCCCTGTCTGTCCAAGCAGGCTAAGACTCATTTGTACCACACAATACAGTTGTTGAATCTATGTACATTCATACGGAGGAAGTAATATAACATTGTGACATGACGTGATGCAGATACAAGATGCACAATTCAAAACATTTTTGGTATGCAGGAAAAATTCTATCAGTTACTTTTGACCAGAGTGTGACCATATTTGTTTTCTTCCTCTGTAGGCGTTGGTTGCGGAGCAGGAGAGTAAGGACAGTGGAGGAGCGTCCATAGCAGAGCAGGTCCTCAGCATCATGGAGATCATTCTGGATGAGGCCAACGCTGAGATCTCAGAGGACAAGGTGAGACTGGCAGCCCTGGACAAATATCCTGTCCTGGTACCTTGGAAACTGTTGCGAAATGGACTATCCCGGTCAAACAGTACATAGAATAAATTAATGTTCCACCCAAGTTATTTTTTAGACCAAACTAGATACATCTTGTCTGGTTACTTGCCCCGTCAAATGTTTTCAGACGAAATAATCAAAGTTGGTGGCTCCAAACTACAGGAAGTACAATTCTCATTTTCTCCTTAATGTGTTGTTCCATGAAGCTAAAGTGTATTGCCTCTCCCCCCCAGGGTAACCTGTTGTTAACAGGGGACAAGGACCAGCTGGTGATGCTGCTGGACCAGATCAACACCCCGTTTGTCCGTTCCAACCCCAGTGTTCTGCAGGGTCTCCTACGTATCATACCGTACCTGTCCTTTGGAGAACTGGAGAAGATGAGGATCCTAGTGGAGAGATTTAAACCATGCTGCAGCTTCGACAAGTATATATCAAAACTGGGTTTAGTAGTAAAGTGTGAATTTGTCTTTTTTACGAGAGTGTGTGGGTTTTATTCACGTGATGTCCGTGACGTTTGAACCACGTTTTTTGTCCCCGCTGTGTTTTCTAGGTACGATGAGGAGCACAGTGCCGATGATAAGGTCTTCATCGACTGCTTCTGTAAGATCGCTGCTGGCATCAAGAACAACAACAACGGACACCAACTCAAAGACCTGATCCTGCAGAAAGGCATCACACAGAGCGCCCTGGGCTATATGAAGAAACACATCCCCAACGCCAAAAAGTAAGATGGGGATGGGCCTCGTAGTGTGGTGGTCCTGTTAACTTTATAAACACGGATCACAAAACCCATCAATTACATGTATTAATATATTATAGCCCTTCCTAAGGTAACAGTTGTCCCAAAGTAGCCTGGTCTCAGAGTGGTTGGTGTTTTACAGCCAAATCCTTTGGGAATGATCACAGGAATTGTCTGTACAACTCAAACAGATCTTGGACCAGGCTAGTGGCTTTCTAAACACTGATAACATTTCCGAAAACAAAGGGGGGGAAAAATGTATTCACATTTTTTGGGGGGGGGGCTGTTTAATTAAAATCTTCAAATCTATATCCAAAACAATTCCCAACTTCACAGTATGTGAAACGACACTGACCTCTCTCCTCTCCTTCCCTCCAGTCTGGATGCTGACGTGTGGAAGAAGTTCCTGTCTCGTCCAGCTCTACCCTTCATCCTCAGACTGCTCCGAGGCCTGGCCACCCAGCACCCACCTACACAGGTACACACCTGGGTCATGTTCACTAGGGCACACTGTAGCAAAACGTTTTGAAACAAACATCTGTTATTGAGGGGATGATGTATATAATATAGTGTTAAGATTTCCTGCCCGTGCTAAACTTTTTTCTGAACAACCTCGTCTGTCTCTCTCCAGATGCTAATCGGGACAGATTCCATCACTAACCTTCACAAGCTGGAGCAGGTGTCTAGTGACGAGGGTATTGGGACGCTGGCAGAGAACCTTCTGGAGGCGCTGAGGGAGCACGCTGAAGTCAACCTGAAGATAGACGCCGCTCGCAGGGAGACACGGGCCGAGAAGAAACGCATGGCAATGGCCATGAGACAGAAAGCTCTGGGGACACTGGGCATGACGGTAGGTTACTGACTGGGAGGGTTAACCCGGACCATAGTTGGAGGGGTTGGAAGACCAAGTTCAGGTGTGGGTTTCTGGTCACGACTGTAGGTGATGAGGGAGGCGACGTATGCAGTCCAAAACCATTCAATAGCTACCCATTAGAGATCCTGAGATTTGTGGGAGAAAACTTCCTCGGAGAGTCTTGGAGAGTCTTGGAAAGATTCCAATGGGATTCTATGGAAATCTTCCTTTCTTCCCCAACATGGCCCTGATTTTATAATTAAGAAAGAGGAAGCTAATCCAGGTTGGTAATTGGCTGTTATGTGTTTCAGACCAATGAGAAGGGCCAGGTGGTGACCAAGACGTCGTTGTTGAAGCAGATGGAGGAGCTGATAGAGGAGCCAGGACTGACCTGCTGCATCTGTAGAGAGGGATACAAGTTCCAGGTAACACACACACACACACACACACTCTCTACGAGCACTGACCTGCTGCATCTGTAGAGAGGGATACAAGATTGTTAAGCCTCGAGGCAATTGAGACATGGATTGTGTACGTGTGCCATTCAGAGGGTGAATGACGAAAGACCAGATTTAAGTGCCTTTGAACGGGGTATGGTGGTAGGTGCCAGGCGCACCGGTTTGTGCCAAGAACTGCAACGCTGCTGGGTTTTTCCACGCTCAAAAGTTTATTGTGTCTTTTCAATAATGATCCACCACCCAACGGACATCCAGCCAACTTGACACAATTGTAGGAAGCGTTGGGGTCAACATGGGTCGGCGTCCCAGTGGAACACTTTCAACAAACACCTTGTGGACTCCGTGCCCCGGCAAATTGAGGCTGTTCTGAAGGGCAGACGGGGTGCGGCTCAATATTAGGAAGGTGTTCCTAATGTTTGGTAAACTGTGTGCATGTACCTACCTGCAGTGGCGCAGCTGTTTGGCCCGAGTTCCCAGGGCGCTAGATGGTTGGACTTGTCAACAAAGCAGTTTGACAAGATGCCAAGTTTTCGAACTACCAGTAGTTTCTTAGAGGATCTGTGCATTTTAACTACCGCATAAATACAACTATATCACTTTTTTGCATGTCAAAAACCGAATGATTCAGTGGTGCCGCTGTTTTGAACTGATTCGATGTATTATTTAGAACAAGCAGACAGATCGCGTCATGAACGAAACAAGCACACCGGGGTGAACGCAACAGGCACACCGGTGTAAGTAAATAAGTGGTAACACATGATCTAACTGGGGATGGTGAGCTAACATGTCGCAAAGCATGATGCGATAGCCAGGTAAACCTTCTTCCTAAAAATGACTTCATATTTCAGAGTTGGTCAGATATGAGTTTAGATAGCTCCCATGCAAATTTCAAGTCTAACTAGCACGCAAGCTACAAGCTAGTTCTAGCTAGCGAATTTGAGTTTATCAAAGGTAAACTAACTATTTCTCAATGTTTCTCAAACTTACTGTTTAATGAATTTGATCAAGCTTTGTGATTCATCCCGGTTTTAGTCCACACATGTCGCCCTGTCACATACAGTAGAACCTCATAAACAACATAAACATAAACAATCAAATTGGCCGTGTCTTGAATTTTTTTTTTTGTTCTACCAGATCCGCCATGAAATGTTCTAGCTAGTGTATCTCTCTGTCCTTCGACTCTTGTTGGATGTAGTTGTCCAGATTATCAGGTCCCAGGCTCCCTGGACTGTTACGATCATTTATTTACAAGTGAATTACACATTTCGCTTTAGGGCCCATCTGTACCTGATAGAGCTGATGCAGTCTCCCGTGTAGAAGTAAGCCGTCTGACGCGAGAGACCCGTTTGGATGGAGACCTACAGCAGAACCAGAAGTTCTGATTTTTTGACGGACATTTGAGCACGCCCAAGACAGTCCATTAACTTTGTACCGTTATAATTTATGCTATAAAATCCTGCGATTTTTTTTTTCATTGGAGCAGTTCCCCCTCCGAGGAAATAGCTGGCCAAACAATCAAAGCAATGTTTTCACGGCCTATGGAGGAGGCGAAGCTGCTGCTGCCCGTCACTGAGGGGCAGAGTAGTAACTGAACAGCTTGTTTTGAGCATTTTAAAATATTTTTACCGTTCTCAAGTGGGACGCCGCTCCTAACGCCCTAATGGGCAGGCAGTCGCTACCTAACTGTACCCCTGCGGCTCCCCACAACTCACCTTGGGAAACACTACTATAAACTGGGTGGTTCGAGCCCTGGATGCTGATTGGCTGAAAACCGTGGTATATCAGACCGTATACCATGGGTATGACAAAACATTTTATTTTATTACGTATACCACACCCCCTCTGGCCTTAATGTATAATTATACATCTTTTTATTAATTATTGATCAAATGTATGGACAATTCCACTCTTGGCTGTGACTAAAACTGTTTTATTGATATGAAATGTTCCTTTATTCCAAATGTAAGTTCGGGTGTCAGTTATTATTTCAATGCATCTTTTATCAATTGTTAACTGCTATATTTCCTTGTCTTTGTCCCCTACTAGCCGACCAAGGTGCTGGGGATCTACACCTTCACCAAGCGAGTGGCCCTGGAGGACTTTGAGAACAAGCCCCGCAAGCAGCAGGGATACAGCACTGTGTCGCACTTTAACATAGTCCACTACGACTGCCACCTCGCAGCTGTCAGGTTAGTACACACACACACACGCAGCAGGGATACAGCACTGTCGCACTTTAACATAGTCCACTACGACTGCCACCTCGCAGCTGTCAGGTTAGTACACACACACACACACACACACGCAGCAGGGATACAGCACTGTCGCACTTTAACATAGTCCACTACGACTGCCACCTCGCAGCTGTCAGGTTAGTACACACACACACACACACACACACACACGCAGCAGGGATACAGCACTGTCGCACTTTAACATAGTCCACTACGACTGCCACCTCGCAGCTGTCAGGTTAATACACACACACACACACACACACACACACACACACACACACACACACACACACACACACACACACACGCAGCAGGGATACAGCACTGTCGCACTTTAACATAGTCCACTACGACTGCCACCTCGACAGCTGTCAGTTTGAAACAAACGATTATATTAATCTGACTATCCACAATAATAGTATTATTGTGTGTGCATGTAACCGTGCTCTCTCTCTCTCTCCGTCCTCTATTCAGGCTATTGTGTGTGCATGTAACCGTGCTCTCTCTCTCTCTCCGTCCTCTATTCAGGCTATTGTGTGTGCATGTAACCATGCTCTCTCTCTCTCTCCGTCCTCTATTCAGGCTATTGTGTGTGCATGTAACCATGCTCTCTCTCTCTCTCCGTCCTCTATTCAGGCTATTGTGTGTGCATGTAACCATGCTCTCTCTCTCTCTCCGTCCTCTATTCAGGCTATTGTGTGTGCATGTAACCATGCTCTCTCTCTCTCTCTCCGTCCTCTATTCAGGCTATTGTGTGTGCATGTAACCATGCTCTCTCTCTCTCTCCGTCCTCTATTCAGGCTATTGTGTGTGCATGTAACCATGCTCTCTCTCTCTCTCCGTCCTCTATTCAGGCTATTGTGTGTGCATGTAACCATGCTCTCTCTCTCTCTCTCTCCGTCCTCTATTCAGGCTATTGTGTAACCATGCTCTCTCTCTCTCTCCGTCCTCTATTCAGGCTATTGTGTGTGCATGTAACCATGCTCTCTCTCTCTCTCCGTCCTCTATTCAGGCTATTGTGTAACCATGCTCTCTCTCTCTCTCCGTCCTCTATTCAGGCTATTGTGTGTGCATGTAACCATGCTCTCTCTCTCTCTCTCTCCGTCCTCTATTCAGGCTTGCTCGCGGGCGGGAGGAGTGGGAGAGTGCTGCGCTGCAGAATGCCAACACCAAGTGCAATGGACTGCTTCCTGTCTGGGGGCCTCACGTCCCGGAATCGGCTTTCGCCACCTGCCTGGCCAGGTATGACCAACTCACTTGAAATTGTTGCAGCAGATACATAACTCAATTTAAAAAGTGTCAGAAGGAACGTGTGTTGCCTTTCTGAAAACATGAACTAAGCTTTTTTGCTTGACATTTAGAGTTGAGCTAGGCTGGCTAACTCCAGCGCCTCTACTTTCTTGACTTAAGAGTCTATTAACGGCTGCTATGATGTGTTGGCTCAAAGCGACGATAATGAAGGGGGCTGTGGCCACGGCCACGGACTTCAAGACGGCACCCTACGCCGGTTGGATATCCCCGTTTCGACCAATCATGATTTTGTTTTCCATAGGACCAGCCCTGCGCATGCAAATAGCGTGGATATGAGAACCAATCAAAAAAAGTTGCTCAAAATGTTTTGCTAACCTGTCTTATTACAAAGTCTGCTATACCAGACCTGTCATAGCTCGCTGTTTATTTCTCTATGAGAATCTTTCACGTTCGTCCCATTAAAGTCCTGCTTTTCTCGATCCTCTTTTTCCCCCAGGCACAACACATATCTGCAGGAGTGTACGGGGCAGAGAGAGCCCACCTACCAGATGAACATCCACGACACCAAGCTCCTCTTCCTGCGTTTCGCCACGGAGCAGTCCTTCAGCGTGGATACGGGAGGGGGAGGACGAGAGAGCAACATCCACCTCATCCCTTACATCATCCACACCGTGCTCTACGTCCTCAACACGTATGATTACATTACGTCATCCACACCGTGCTCTACGTCCTCAACACGTATCATTACATTACGTCATCCACACCGTGCTCTACGTCCTCAACACGTATGATTACATTACGTCATCCACACCGTGCTCTACGCCCTCAACACGTATGGTTACATTACATCATCCACACCGTGCTCTACGTCCTCAACACGTATCATTACATTACATCATCCACACCGTGCTCTACGTCCTCAACACGTATGATTACATTACATCATCCACACCGTGCTCTACGTCCTCAACACGTATGATTACATTACATCATCCACACCGTGCTCTACGTCCTCAACACGTATGATTACATTACGTCATCCACACCGTGCTCTACGTCCTCAACACGTATGGTTACATTACATCATCCACACCGTGCTCTACGTC
Source organism: Salvelinus namaycush (assembly GCF_016432855.1). Taxonomy (NCBI): domain Eukaryota; kingdom Metazoa; phylum Chordata; class Actinopteri; order Salmoniformes; family Salmonidae; genus Salvelinus; species Salvelinus namaycush. The sequence continues at coordinate 2,599,075 of NC_052320.1, read as the reverse complement.
CTCAACACGTATGATTACATTACATCATCCACACCGTGCTCTACGTCCTCAACACGTATGATTACATTACGTCATCCACACCGTGCTCTACGTCCTCAACACGTATGATTACATTACATCATCCACACCGTGCTCTACGTCCTCAACACGTATGATTACATTACGTCATCCACACCGTGCTCTACGTCCTCAACACGTATGGTTACATTACATCATCCACACCGTGCTCTACGTCCTCAACACGTATGATTACATTACGTCATCCACACCGTGCTCTACGTCCTCAACACGTATGATTACATTACATCATCCACACCGTGCTCTACGTCCTCAACACGTATGATTACATTACATCATCCACACCGTGCTCTACGTCCTCAACACGTATGATTACATTACCTCATCCACACCGTGCTCTACGTCCTCAACACGTATGATTACATTACGTCATCCACACCGTGCTCTACGTCCTCAACACGTATGATTACATTACGTCATCCACACCGTGCTCTACGTCCTCAACACGTATGATTACATTACCTCATCCACACCGTGCTCTACGTCCTCAACACGTATGATTACATTACATCGTCCACACCGTGCTCTACGTCCTCAACACGTATGATTACATTACGTCATCCACACCGTGCTCTACGTCCTCAACACGTATGATTACATTACATCATCCACACCGTGCTCTACGTCCTCAACACGTATGGTTACATTACGTCATCCACACCGTGCTCTACGTCCTCAACACGTATGATTACATTACATCATCCACACCGTGCTCTACGTCCTCAACACGTATGATTACATTACATCATCCACACCGTGCTCTACGTCCTCAACACGTATGATTACATTACATCATCCACACCGTGCTCTACGTCCTCAACACGTATGATTACATTACATCATCCACACCGTGCTCTACGTCCTCAACACGTATGGTTACATTACATCATCCACACCGTGCTCTACGTCCTCAACACGTATGGTTACATTACATCATCCACACCGTGCTCTACGTCCTCAACACGTATGGTTACATTACATCATCCACACCGTGCTCTACGTCCTCAACACGTATGATTACATTACATCATCCACACCGTGCTCTACGTCCTCAACACGTTTATCTACTCAAACATAGGAGATCACAAAGAATTTCTCTCCCTCTGGTCGTCTGTCACTCTCTCTCTCTCTCTCCCTCTGGTCGTCTCTCTCTCTCTCCCTCTGGTCGTCTCTCTCTCTCCCTCTGGTCGTCTCTCTCCCTCTGGTCGTCTCTCTCTCTCTCCCTCTGGTCGTCTCTCTCTCTCTCCCTCTGGTCGTCTCTCTCTCTCTCCCTCTGGTCGTCTCTCTCCCTCCCTCTGGTCGTCTCTCTCTCCCTCCCTCTGGTCGTCTCTCTCTCTCTCCCTCTGGTCGTCTCTCTCTCCCTCCCTCTGGTCGTCTCTCTCTCTCTCCCTCTGGTCGTCTCTCTCCCTCTGGTCGTCTCTCTCTCTCTCCCTCTGGTCGTCTCTCTCTCTCTCCCTCTGGTCGTCTCTCTCTCTCTCCCTCTGGTCGTCTCTCTCTCTCTCCCTCTGGTCGTCTCTCTCTCTCTCCCTCTGGTCGTCTCTCTCTCTCTCCCTCTGGTCGTCTCTCTCTCTCTCTCCCTCTGGTCGTCTCTCTCTCTCTCCCTCTGGTCGTCTCTCTCTCCCTCCCTCTGGTCGTCTCTCTCTCCCTCCCTCTGGTCGTCTCTCTCTCCCTCCCTCTGGTCGTCTCTCTCTCCCTCCCTCTGGTCGTCTCTCTCTCCCTCCCTCTGGTCGTCTCTCTCTCTCTCCCTCTGGTCGTCTCTCTCTCTCTCCCTCTGGTCGTCTCTCTCTCCCTCCCTCTGGTCGTCTCTCTCTCTCTCCCTCTGGTCGTCTCTCTCTCTCTCCCTCTGGTCGTCTCTCTCTCTCTCCCTCTGGTCGTCTCTCTCTCTCTCCCTCTGGTCGTCTCTCTCTCTCTCCCTCTGGTCGTCTCTCTCTCTCTCCCTCTGGTCGTCTCTCTCTCTCTCCCTCTGGTCGTCTCTCTCTCTCTCCCTCTGGTCGTCTCTCTCTCTCTCTCCCTCTGGTCGTCTCTCTCTCTCTCTCCCTCTGGCCGTCTCTCTCTCTCTCTCCCTCTGGTCGTCTCTCTCTCTCTCTCCCTCTGGCCGTCTCTCTCTCTCTCTCCCTCTGGCCGTCTCTCTCTCTCTCTCCCTCTGGCCGTCTCTCTCTCTCTCCCTCTGGCCGTCTGTCACTCCCTCTCTCTCCCTCTCTCGCTCTCTCTCCCTCTGGTCGTCTGTCACTCCCTCTCTCTCGCTCTCTCTCCCTCCCTCGCTCTCTCTCCCTCTGGCCGTCTGTCACTCCCTCAATCCCGCTCTATATCTCTGTCTCTCTGTGTTTTTGGTCGTCTGCAGTACTCGGGCTACTAGTCGTGAGGAGAAGAACCTGCAGTGTTTCCTGGAGCAGCCGTGTGAGAAGTGGGTGGAGAGCAGCTATGATGTTGACGGTCCCCACTACTACACAGTGTTGGCCATGCACATCCAGTCTCCTGAACGCTGGAGGAGCACACGACTCGCCTTCCTACGCAGGCTCCTCGTCTCTGTGCACGCACGCAAGGTCTCCGCCGTCTTCACCAACAAGTAAGTTACTGTTCCAGAACTTTCCATTTTATATTCAATTTAATCACATCTGTTATCCGCTTGCGGTTCACTGAGTGCATGCGTTTTAGAATGGATTTGTGATCCCTGCGAGAATTAAACCCACAACCTATTTCTTATCAGTAATGGAGTCAAATCTAGTCAGGTGTGAGTTCATACTGTGTTGATCAAATATAGTTCTCTGCAGGGTTTTCGCTGCAGTATATCTGTGTCTGTGAATTATTTCTAATCTTCCTCATCTCTCCAGACTCTCAGATAAACAGTCCAAGGAATATGCAGTGTACCGCTCTCCTCTCCTCTTCTGGGGCCTTGTGGAACTCATCTATGACATGTTCAGGGTAGGAGGGATTTATCCTGCCAATAAAACATTTTTTTTTTTTTTTTTACTTAGTCATCATTCAACGGGTGTGTAAAAAATAAATGTTGTAACACAACCAATTGTGTCAAATGTTTTGCACGTTAGATGTACAACATGGATGTGATTTTAGTTCTCAGACCTCTCTCCTTCTCCCGCTATAGAAAGTACCCACCAGCAACACAGAGGGAGGCTGGTCCTTCTCGCTGGCAGAGTACGTGCGGCACAATGACATGCCCATCTACGAGGCCTCGGAGCGCGTGCTCAAGGCCTACCAGGAAGAACTCATGCCCGCTGAATCCTTCTCTGAGTTCCTGGATGTCGTAGGTCAGTGTTGCCAGACACATGCGGTACCACTGAGAAGAGTGGCGTACTGTAGTATCAAATGCTGCTTGTTTGGTTGATGTTTATTGTGTTAATTAAATGTGAATAGTTGTAACCTCTAAATTACCTAAACAAGAAACTGATTGTACATGATTGTGTGTTAGATTCAGACAGAGACTCTTTATTTTTCATGTTTTGTTTCCAGGACTTCTCTCTGACATTCCGGACCCAGACTTCTTCCTGCAAGACCTGTTGAACTCTGTTCCCTGATGGTATTCAGTACCACCCTGCCCCCGAGACAAGAGCCCCACGTTGGGACGAGGGCCCACACATTTGGTCCTGCTAACGACACCTCCATGGGACAACTCTCAACCGGAAAACCCTCGCTTCCCAACTTCTCCCTAGCTTTCTGTCACACACACACGCCGTAACAGAGACACACACACACGCCGTAACAGAGACACACACACACGCCGTAACAGAGACACACACACACGCCGTAACAGAGACACACACACACACGCCGTAACAGAGACACACACACACACGCCGTAACAGAGACACACACACACACGCCGTAACAGAGACACACACACACACGCCGTAACAGAGACACACACACACACGCCGTAACAGAGACACACACGCCGTAACAGAGACACACACACACGCCGTAACAGAGACACACACACACGCCGTAACAGAGACACACACACACGCCGTAACAGAGACACACACACACGCCGTAACAGAGACACACACACACGCCGTAACAGAGACACACACACACGCCGTAACAGAGACACACACACACGCCGTAACAGAGACACACACACACACGCACACCGTAACAGAGACACACACACACACGCACACCGTAACAGAGACACACACACACACACACCGTAACAGAGACACACACACCGTAACAGAGACACACACAGACACTTGGGTAACAGAGACACACACAGACACCTGGGTAACAGAGACACACACAGACACCTGGGTAACAGAGACACACACAGACACCTGGGTAACAGAGACACACACAGACACCTGGGTAACAGAGACACACACAGACACCTGGGTAACAGAGACACACACAGACACACGCCGTAACAGAGACACACACACACACACGCCGTAACAGAGACACACACACACACACACCGTAACAGAGACACACACACACACACACCGTAACAGAGACACACACACACACACACCGTAACAGAGACACACACACACGCCGTAACAGAGACACACACACACGCCGTAACAGAGACACACACACACGCCGTAACAGAGACACACACACACGCCGTAACACACACACACACACGCCGTAACAGAGACACACACACACACCGTAACAGAGACACACACACACGCCGTAACAGAGACACACACACACACACACCGTAACAGAGACACACACACACGCCGTAACAGAGACACACACACGCCGTAACAGAGACACACACACACGCCGTAACAGAGACACACACACACGCCGTAACAGAGACACACACACGCCGTAACAGAGACACACACACGCCGTAACAGAGACACACACACACGCCGTAACAGAGACACACACACACACACGCCGTAACAGAGACACACACACACACGCCGTAACAGAGACACACACACACACGCCGTAACAGACACACACACACACACCGTAACAGACACACACACACACACACACACACCGTAACAGAGACACACACACACCCCTTTCCTAGTCTCCACCAGGGTTTTGTCCCTCTGCATCATCTTCCAACTGTAACTCTTTTGAAGCAGATCTTATATGTGCTGTCTGAGTCAGGAGTCAGTTGGTGCATTTATGACCATGTTGCTGTAACATTTAATACACACGGTAAACAAACCCCATGCTTCTCTCAAATATTACCCACATAAATGTCTGGGTTGCAATCTTCAAGTAACTAAAAAAAAAAAGAAAAAAAAAACTTTAAAAAACAACATCACTGTTTTGAGATTCGATCGCGGCGTGTTAAGAGTGACCTGTGTTTTTCTTCGTTTGTTTTAAGAAGTTTAAAATGAGCTATTTTTTTTTTGTTTTTCTTTGTCATGACAATTTACTGGTCTTTTCAAAAAAGGGAGGCAGGAAGGAGGCTTTACGGTAGGATCTTGAATTAAAATAACTACCCCCCCTGTTGTCAGATACTATTCTCCTGACTACGCTGGGTGCCAGATCTCTCTGTGCTTGACAGTAGATCTGGAAGGAAAATGTACTAATTAATGTAGGGTTGGTTTCTCTTCTCGGTGACAGAATCAGATGAAATGAGAAAATAATTAAAAAACTAAAATCTTATCTGTTAAGCCCTCCCTCCCTCCCCGGTAACTCAAGTTCTAATAATCCTGATTGGTTATTCATGCTCCAATGAAACGTCACCATTTTACGACATTGTCCCAAATGAATAATACTAACAATAAAAAGGGGGCCTTGCATCATTTCCTTTGGATTCGACACATTTCTCTCTCAATCTGTCTCTCTCTTTTTGGTGTTATGTTTTCTGGTAGATTTGTTGTTACTGGTAAAGCAAGGTGCCGCTGAATTCTTCAAACCTTGATGATTTAAATGGATAAATTACATCTCTTTTAATATATAGACGTCCGCGTCCAACGCAACACGTGAAACGGCGTCCTCAGAGCTGATGGTGTGGAGTTTAAACATTTAAAATACCCCAATTATAGTGTTACTCTCTCGTCGGCCTATTCTATTACCGCTGCTACAATGTTCAACTGTTGCTGAATGTCTGCTTTTGGGGGGGGGGGGGGGGGGGGGGGATTAGCAATGATTAATAAAGTCGTGATAGTAATTCCACATCCATCGCTCTGTGTCACGTCTGGTTTATTATATATATATATTTTTATTGCTGCACGAATACATTTTACGTTTATTTACCGGAGTGCTGTCCTGTTTCTGTTTGGATAATATACGAGGTTCCAGCACCCGATTTATTTATTTTATTTTTTATTATTTTTTAACTAGGCAAGTCCAGTTTATTAAGAACAAATTCTTATTTACAATGACGACCTAGGAACAGTGGTTTAACTGCGGTCGGTATGAAATAATGCTGCGTTCACAACAACTTGGAACTCGGAAAATACCGAGTTCTGACTAGGAATAATCATTTTGAACGGTCATCCAAGACGGGAACTCAGGCCTCCTTTCTAGAGCTCAGACGTTCTGACTTGAAGATCACTGACGTCATGATTTGACCTCGTTTTGTCCCCACGAAAGCACCATAACACTCCCTTCTAGATGTGCTGGGTGGTACCACCAAAGACAGTACAGTGTGTAGATAGGCTAAAACTGCTTCACCAATAGAAATTCCCGATCACATGGCGACGTTGGCTAGTTTAAAAATGCACTATGCATTTCCTGGTTGCTAAAATTCGAATAGTTTGCCTAATTTCAGCATCTGACAAGACGAGCAAGTATGCTGTGTAGAGAATGATAACCACAAATATTGTATTTTCAGCTGGTGTACAAAACTAAAAGACGCAGAAATGAAACTTAAGAACGGGAAGTGTTGATATCTGAATTACTGGAGAACTGAGACCAAGTAGAGACTCTGGACGAAGTGGATCAGGTATGGTAAAGGCAGTTTATTCAGAGGTAAAGATATCTGGTAAAGTGTGCACGGACTCGTTCGTCTAGCTCATAGGGAACCGTCGGAAGAGCCCCGAAACATTGTGTGCAGTTACATTTTATACATTGTCTTGACGTAGGTAGGTTCCGGTAGTCTGTGCTCCTGACTGGTCGATGAGGGTTGAGGAAAGTCCCGACGCTGTTGCTGTGTAGATTACGCTCCCTCACCCCAAAGACTGAGGTCAGACAGTTTCTGCAATACTGTCTGAGCTATTCGCACCTGTTATACAATGGCCACTGTTCGCTCAAGGCTAACCACAGCTTCCCAGCTTCTTATCTGAGCTAACTGTTACTTCCAGCACACACACACATTTCAGACTGCTTGTTCATATCTTATGCTCAGATACATTTGTTGCAATTTCAGGCTGTGGCCTCATGGTTAGACAAAGCACTGGTAAGAGTAGAGACTAATGGGAAATGCAGTAGTTATAACAGGTTCTAAGTAGTTATAACAGGTTCTAACAGTTCAACGCTGTTAATTAAGGATATTATTTATTACAGAAGCATAGAAGTGGTGCACATAGAACATATCTAATGATTCTTAGATGTGATTTCAATAAGAGTTACAGATCTATAACAATCATTTCTATGTGAATTTTGTTGGGTCACCCAAAAAGTCACATATTGTGTTTGGGGCAGGTAACGTCCTCCTGGCATCCGCCAAACCCAGATTTGTCCGTCGAACTGCCAGATGGTGAAGCGTGATTCATCCCTCCAGAGAACGTGTTTTCACTACTCCAGAGTCCAATAGCGACGAGCGTTACACCACTCCAACCGATGCTTGGCTTTGCGCCTGTTGATTTTAGGCTAGCCGCTTGTGTGCGGCTACTCGGCCACGGAAACCCATTTCATGACGCTCCCGGCAGCATCCTATGACGGTGTCAAGTTGAAAGTCACTGAGCTCTTCAGAAAGGCCATTCTTCAGACAATGTTTGTCTATGGAGATTGCATGGCCGTGTGCTCGATTTAATACGCCTGTCAGCAACGGGTGTGGCTGAAATAGCCGAATCCACATACTTTTGATCAAAATGCAGCTAGTACACTGGAACCCCACTGTTGAAGAGGACATACCGAGTAGGGTGATGTACACTAAAGTTTCTGGACAAATCTTTAAAATGGTACAAACATAATAACAGATTTTGTCTGCATAGGGCAGGACTGTCTATGTAGCAATATTTTACACCTACCATATAAATGTTACCTGCAGTAGCTATACTATTACCACACAGTCTTAAGTTGCAGCCAATTCGGGGGCCAGTATGTCAAGTGGGACTTAACAAGAAGCTGCCTTATTTCAGCCAGTTTTATTGGTAGTATGTACAGGATACACATGGTATACACAGGTCCCATTTAAATAAGTGCTTACTTGTAGGTTGCTTCTTGAACAATGCAACAATTAGAAATAATGAAAGATAAAGTAAATGTCTCAGTCGAATAGAATAAACATTTTAGCATCAGTATAATACAGGAAGGCACAATTTATAGTACAATATTTACACGTGTTTTGGGGAAGGGTGGATTGGGGGGGGGGGCAACTGTTTAAATAGTAAATACGAGTCTGATAGCAGCAGAAAATGTAAAACTAGATTGCACTGTTGATGGAAGGAAATGGTATATTAAATGTCCATATGGTTTGCCAGTTTCAAACCCAGTGGCAGACCTCCTTCAGTTGTAGCTTTGCATGGTGTTCAGTTTCTCTCTCAGAGCATGTACTGCAAGTCCTCTCTCTCCCTTTCCTCAACAGCTGCTAAAGACATTAGATCAGGAACCACCGGGAGACTCACAGGGAGGCAGGTGTGGAAAACATCAGGCAGTACTGAGAAATGACCACCAGGTGGAGCTGTAGAGAGAGATACAAAATATTCACAGACACAGCACTATTCAAGTAATTCCCAGGTTTCACATGCACAGTCTGTCAGTCAGTAGGCAAGAACCCATGTCTATGCAGCACAGTGGTAGTTATAGTCCCTTAGCTGTGCTGTGGATACAACGACGGCCCTCAAAGAACTACACTGGACTCTTTGCAAACTGGAAACCACATATCCAGAGGCCACATTTTATTGTTGCTGGGGATTTTAACAAAGCAAACCTATCACGCTGGTAAAACATTGGACCACTGCTACTCAGCTTTTCAAAATGCCTACAAGGCCCCCCCCCCCCCGCCCTCCCTTCGGTAAACCTGATCACGACTCCATTTTGCACCTCCTTTCCTATAGGCAGAAACTCAAACAGGAAGTACCCGTGCTAAGGTCTACTCAACACTGGTCTGACCACGCGGACTGGGACATGTTCCGGGTAGCCTCTGAGAATAACATTAACGAATACACAGATACTGTACATGTTCCAGGTAGCCTCTGAGAATAACATTAACGAATACACAGATACGGGTGACTGAGTTTATCAGGAAGTGTATAGGAGATGTTGTACCCACTGTGACTATTAAAACCGGGAATAGATGGCAGCATTCACGCAAAACTGAAAGCGTGAACCACCGCATTTAACTATGGCAAAGTGCCTGGGAATATGGCAGAATACAAACAGTGTAGTTATTCCCTTCGTAAGGCAATCAAACAGGCAAAACGTCAGTATAGAGACAAAGTGGAGTCGCAATTCAATGGCTCAGACATGAGACGTATGTAGCAGGGTCTACAGACAATCACGGACTACGAATGGAAAACCAGCCACGTCACGGACACCGACGTCTTGCTTCCGGACATGCTAAACACCTTCTTCGCCCGCTTTGAGGATAACACAGTGCCACTGACATGGTCCGCTACCAAGGACTGTGGGCTCTCCTCCTTGGCCGACGTGAGTAAGACATCCCTAGCCGCGTCCTCAGAGCATGCGCAAGACCACCTGTCTGGAGTGTTGACGGACATATTCAGTCTCCCTATCCCAGTCTGCTGTCCCCACTTGCTTCAAGATGTCCACCATTGTTCCTGTACCCAAGAAAGTGAAGGTAACTGAACTAAATGACTACAGCCTCGTATCACTCACTTCTGTCATCATTGAGAGGCTAGTTAAGGATCATATCACCTCTACCTTACCTGACACCCTAGACCCACTTCAGTTTGATAACCGCCCCAATAGATCCACAGTCAATGCAATCGCCATCGCACTGCACACTGCCCTATCCCATCTGGACAAGAGGAATACCTATGTAAGAATGCTGTTCATTGACTATAGCTCTGCATTCAACACCATAGCACCCTCCAAGCTCATCATTAAGCTCGGGGCCCTGGGTCTGAACCCCGCCTCGTGCAACTGGGTCCTGGACTTCCTGACGGGCCGCCCCCAGGTGGTGAAGGTAGAAAACATCTCCACTTCGCTGATCCTCAACACTGGAGCCCCACAAGGGTGCGTGCTCAGTCCCCTCCTGTACTCCCTGTTCACCCATGACTGCATGGCCAAGCATGCCTCCAACTCAATCATCAAGTTTGCAGACGACACAACAGTAGTAGGCCTGATTACCAACAATGACGAGACAGCCTACAGAGAGGAGGGCCCTGGGAGTGTGGTGGCAGGCAAATAACGTCTCAATGTAGGACCTGATTGTGGACTTCAGGAAACAGCAGAGGGAGCACACCCCTATCCACATCGATGGCACTGCAGTGGAGAAGGTGAAAAGCTTCAAGTTCCTCAGCGTAAACAAACTATGACGATCTGAAACGGTCCACTGACAGTGTGGTGAAGGAGCAACAGCGCCTCTTCAACCTCAGGAGGCTGAAGAAATTCAGCTTGTCACCAAAAGCACTCACAAACTTCTACAGATGCACAATCGAGAGCATCCTGTCAGGCTGTATCACCGCCTGGTACGGCAACTGCACCACCCGCAACTGCAGGGCTCTCCAGAGGGTGGTGCGGTCTGCCCAACGCATCACAGGGGTCAAACTACCTGCCCTCCAGGACACCTACAGCACCAATGTCACAGGAAGGCCAAAAAGATCATCAAGGACAATAACCACCCGAGCCACTGCCTGTTCACCCCGCTATCATCCAGAAGGCGAGGTCAGTACAGATGCATCAAAGCTGGGACCAAGAGACTGAAAAATAGCTTCTATCTCAAGGCCATCAGACTGTTAAATAGCCATCACTAGCCGGCTTCCACCCAGTTACGCAACCCTGCACCTTAGAGGTTGCTGACCTTTATACATCGACTTGGAATCACTGGCCACTTTAATAATGGAACACTAGTCACTTTAATAATGTTTACATACTGCTTTACTCATCTCATATACTGTATTCTACTGTATTTTAGTCAAAGCCATTCCGACATTGCTCGATCTAATATTTATATATTTCTTAATTCCATTCTTTTAGATTTGTGTGTATTGTTGTGAATTGTTAGACATTACTGCACTGTTGGACCTAGGAACACAAGCATTTTGCTACACCCGCTAAATATGTGTATGTGACCAATAACATTTCATTTGAGCTGTTCACAAACTAAATGTACCGTGACTGGAGAGTAGAGACCACAGTCATTGAAGAGAGAAAACCTCAAATGGATGTGTGAGTGAGACCAAAGTAGAAGGCAGTTTGAGTCGAGAGGAAAAAGGCAGAGGAGATTTTAATAAAGAGGGCTACTGAAGCCGGCTGTAATATTGCACTCAGAGCACTCAGGGACAGCTGTGCTTAATGAGAAGCTGTGCTGTGAAGCCTGGAAATGACTCTGGCCATGTCTATACTTGACAGTAAATGTGGTTTATGTATTCTGATCGTGGAGTTCCGATAATGGAATTCCCAAAACATGTCCACATTCTGCGGTTGTGATACAGCCCGGGATCGAACCAGGGTCTGTAGTGCCTTAGACCGCTGCATCACTCGGGTTACAGTGTGATATGAAATTTTAAAAGGCAATGTTCCCACATTAGCATAGACTACATTCAGGTTAGCTGATACTTCATTTACGTTAAACACTACATCTGTCTGCTCAATCTGAAAGGACCTTCACATTTCTATTATAGAACCTGTTATGCTTCTGGATACAGATTCAATAAAGGCCCAGATTCAATCTGATCAAAACCTGCGACAATTGACACCCACATAGCTGATGTTTTAGCACAGTTGGAAGGTGGAAATGAGATCAAATCTCACATTCCAGTGTTCGAGTTTGTCAACAAAGCTACATGGGATTTCTCTTAAGGGGGAATTCCAACCTGATTTAAGCACGTGTAAACGTCTAATTAAATTTTTATGCACTTTTCTCTCTATGCGTATTCTGTCCTTGAATTTAAGCATGAGAATAGCAAGCTATTCACCAGCTAGCTATTCATTTGGGATGAAGAGTGAATAAATTAAAGTGTGTCTACACGTACACTGTATTCTGACCTTTACATCATTCCATCATCATTATGCAAGTATGGATCACTACAGCCCAATATGGAGATAATAGTATGGATCACTACAGCCCATTATGGAGATTACAGTATGGGCGTAGCTGCAACCCAATATGGAGATAACAGTATGGGCGTAGCTGCAGCCCAATATGGAGATACTAGTATGGACGTAGCTACAGCCCAATATGGAGATACTAGTATGGAGATAATAGTATGGGCGTAGCTACAGCCCAATATGGAGATAATAGTATGGACGTAGCTGCAGCCCAATATGGAGATACTAGTATGGAGATAATAGTATGGGCGTAGCTACAGCCCAATATGGAGATAATAGTATGGAGATACTAGTATGGACGTAGCTACAGCCCAATATGGAGATAATAGTATGGATCACTACAGCCCATTATGGAGATTACAGTATGGGCGTAGCTGCAACCCAATATGGAGATAACAGTATGGGCGTAGCTGCAGCCCAATATGGAGATACTAGTATGGACGTAGCTACAGCCCAATATGGAGATACTAGTATGTAGATAATAGTATGGACGTAGCTACAGCCCAATATGGAGATACTAGTATGGAGATAATAGTATGGGCGTAGCTACAGCCCAATATGGAGATAATAGTATGGACGTAGCTGCAGCCCAATATGGAGATACTAGTATGGAGATAATAGTATGGGCGTAGCTACAGCCCAATATGGAGATAATAGTATGGAGATACTAGTATGGACGTAGCTACAGCCCAATATGGAGATAATAGTATGGAGATAATAGTATGGGCGTAGCTACAGACCAATATGGAGATGCTAGTATGGACATCGCTGCAGCCCAATATGGAGATAATAATATTGAGATAATAGTATGGACGTAGCTACAGCCCAATATGGAGATACTAGTATGGACATCGCTGCAGCCCAATATGGAGATAATAGTATGGAGATAATAGTATGGACGTAGCTGCAGCCCAATATGGAGATACTAGTATGGACGTAGCTACAGACCAATATGGAGATACTAGTATGGACATCGCTGCAGCCCAATATGGAGATAATAGTATGGAGATAATAGTATGGACGTAGCTGCAGCCCAATATGGAGATACTAGTATGGACGTAGCTGCAGCCCAATATGGAGATAATAGTATGGAGATAATAGTATGGACGTAGCTGCAGCCCAATATGGAGATACTAGTATGGACGTAGCTACAGACCAATATGGAGATACTAGTATGGACATCGCTGCAGCCCAATATGGAGATAATAGTATGGAAATAATAGTATGGACGTAGCTGCAGCCCAATATGGAGATACTAGTATGGACGTAGCTGCAGCCCAATATGGAGATAATAGTATGGGCGTAGCTGCAGCCCAATATGGAGATAATAGTATGGGCGTAGCTGCAGCCCAATATGGAGATAATAGTATGGACGTAGCTACAGCCCAATATGGAGATAATAGTATGGAGATAATAGTATGGACGTAGCTGCAGCCCAATATGGAGATACTAGTATGGACGTAGCTACAGACCAATATGGAGATACTAGTATGGACGTAGCTGCAGCCCAATATGGAGATAATAGTATGGAGATAATAGTATGGACGTAGCTGCAGCCCAATATGGAGATAATAGTATGGAGATAATAGTATGGACGTAGCTGCAGCCCAATATGGAGATAATAGTATGGACGTAGCTGCAGCCCAATATGGAGATAATAGTATGGACGTAGCTGCAGCCCAATATGGAGATACTAGTATGGACGTAGCTGCAGCCCAATATGGAGATAATAGTATGGATCACTACAGCCCATTATGGAGATTACAGTATGGGCGTAGCTGCAACCCAATATGGAGATAATAGTATGGGCGTAGCTACAGCCCAATATGGAGATAATAGTATGGACGTAGCTGCAGCCCAATATGGAGATAATAGTATGGAGATAATAGTATGGACGTAGCTGCAGCCCAATATGGAGATAATAGTATGGAGATAATAGTATGGACGTAGCTGCAGCCCAATATGGAGATAATAGTATGGACGTAGCTGCAGCCCAATATGGAGATAACAGTATGGGCGTAGCTACAGCCCAATATGGAGATACTAGTATGGACATCGCTGCAGCCCAATATGGAGATAATAGTATGGAGATAATAGTATGGACGTAGCTGCAGCCCAATATGGAGATAATAGTATGGACGTAGCTACAGCCCAATATGGAGATACTAGTATGGACGAGTGGGTGTGTCAAAAGGAGTGGGTGTATGGAAAGCGAATCAGCTAATTGGGCAGATTTATTGCCTCTGATTGGGCTGCACGACGAGTTGACCACTGCCCCGGTGCTGCACTGGTCGACATGATAACCAGTGCTTCCTACTGGGTATCACGGTCGTGTCGCTGGCGGTAGCTTACGTTAGCTAGCTGGCTAATGTTACCTGGGTTAAGGTTAGGAGTTAGGTTAAAAGGTAAGGGTTAGCTAACATCAAGGGTGAGGGTTAGCTAACATCAAGGGTGAGGGTTAGCTAACATGCTAATATCAAGGTGAGGGTTAGCTAACATCAAGGGTGAGGGTTAGCTAACATGCTAATATCAGGATGAGGGTTAGCTAACATGCTAATATCAGGATGAGGGTTAGCTAACATGCTAATATCAGGGTGAGGGTTAGCTAGCATGCTAATATCAGGGTGAGTGTTAGCTAACATGCTAATATCAGGGTGAGGGTTAGCTAACATGCTAATATCAGGGTGAGGGTTAGCTAACATGCTAAGTAGTTTCAAAGTAGTAAGTACTTGAAAAGTTGTTAATTAGCTAAAATGCTGTTGTACGGCCAACCAACTACCCTACTTTAGTTTTTGCCTTAAGTAACCATACCAAATGTAACATACATACTCATTTGTTTCCCAGATTTATATTTACTATGTTACGTCTAGTCTGAGACCAGGCTGGCTTGACAAGCACTACTGTCCAACAGCAGTGGCGCTACCTAGTAGCCAATATCAGGGTGACAGTCACAGTAAGCACACACATGCAAGACATAAAACAATAGTACACTGATCATCAATACTTTAAATTAAAAATAAATAATTGTCAGTTTTATAACTGAAAATGTACAATTATTTGTGTAAAACGAACAGTGAAATATGTCTGACTCAAGCGAAAGTTCAAACTCTCGCGATATGGTAGCTCAATGAATTTCGCTACACACCCGCAATAACATCTGATACATTTGTGTATGTGACCAATAAAACGTGATTTGATGTACTATAGTTGCGTGGTAAGAAACGCAAGGGAAAAAAGCAGGTCAATCAAAACCATGTAACGTACAGCAGAGGGCTTTCGAGACACTGACTCCTTTCCACACGCCCACTACTTTCCTTTCGACGCGCCCACTCGCCCATCCTCCGGTCGCCATATTGGGATGCAGCGACCCCCTTCTCTATTTATGCGCGGGGTCTAGTGAACACTACCGGGGGGAAATAATTCTGATATAAATAACCCCATTTTCCATGATCTGTAATTTACAACATAAGCGCTAGCTATCCGTTTGGATAAGGGAATTGTACATATAAATTACACTTGTTTTAGATCTGAGCCTATAAACCAGTCATGTGGCAGCAAACTGAAGCATATCAACTTTCCCACAGTAAAGTGATGAAATGCTATGCCATTATGTAGAATAAAAATTGTACAGCCTTTTAACTTGCAGGGATCCCAGCCAGCAATGAGGAATCGGCCCATAAGCGTCCCGGAACTGATTGAATGGGCCCGGAATCGGGTGTTGGACTCGGCCCGGAATCAAAATTAATGACTGCCCAGAATCGGCCCAAGTACATCTAGCCGTTTCCGTCTACCGGAATTCAGCCGACTTTGCCAGAATCCCCCCAGAAGCGGCCCGATGGGCCAGATAACGCTCACCGGAATCGGCCAAAGCCCCAAGTAATACACCGGAATCGGCCCGAGTTCAATCCCCACATCCTAGCCATAAGTAATACTGCCGAAGATGGCCCACATGACTTCGGCCGTGTCCGACTCTCAGCCGGAATCGGCCCAGATCCACTTGCGCTAGCTGGGATGGGCACTCTCGAATGTATTAATTATAGGCTACCTGACTTTAAATACTAGCCACTATTAATATTGGTCGTCAGTATGCCTAATAACCACACATATTAAACTGCCAATTTACTGTTTAGTTGGTATAGCCTAAATTATCATTCAATTAAATTCCATTGTTTCATTTACCTTAATTTGCTTCCTCTGTAAACGCTGTCTTGGCCGTGTGGTTGTTACTGAGGATAATTAGTAACAGTTGATAATATATAAAGAAGACATGCAGGCTAAATAAATCATTATGGAGCTGAGAAAATGTAACCGGTGTGAAATGGCTCGCTTGTTAGCGATGCTAATAGCATTTCAATCGGTGACGTCATTTGCTCTGAGACCTTGAAGTAGTTGTTCCCCTTTGCTCTGCAAAGGGCCGCGGCTGTTGTGGAGCGATGGGTAATGGTGCTTCGTGGGAGGCAGTTGTCGATGTGTGCAGAGGGTCCCTGGTTCGAGCCCAGGGAGGAGAGGGACGGAAGTGAAGAGAGGAACGGAAGCTAAGCTTAATAATAGTTTGAGCCTGGCTGAAATGTTCTATCCGGCATCATTAGCTCATTGTTATGGACGTATCCAAAATAAATGTCACGAGAAAACAGCTTAAACAAGTATCTAAATAATATGTGTGAAATGCTTCATACAAACACGAACAAGATCATCCACATGTATTGATGACATTTTAACTAATACTGTAGAACTTTGTTTTAAAGCTGTATCCGTACCCATTGGATGTAGTGATCGCAATATAGTGGCTATATACAGGAGAGCCAAAGTTCCAACAGCTGGACCTAAAATAGTGTATAAGAGATCATACTAAAGATTTTGCTGTGACTCTTATGTGGATGATGTTAAAAAATATTTGTTGTTCTGATGTGATTAATAAGGAGCATCCAGACGCTGCACTTGATGAATTTATGAAATTGCTTCTTCCAATTATTGATTAACATGCACCTGTTAAGAAACTGACTGTTAGAACTGTTAAGGCTCCATGGATTGATGAGGAATTGAAAAATGTTTGGTTGAAAGAGATGGGGCAAAAGGAGTGGCTAATAAATCTGTCTGCACATCAGACTGGCTGACTTACTGCAAATTGAGAAATGATGTGACTAAACTCAACAAAAAGAAGAAACTGAAGCCAAGATCAATGATATAAAGAATGATGTAACAAAAGCTTTTGAGTACATTAACTGAAATTATGGGCAGAAAGATATTCAACTCCATCTTTCATCCAATCAGATGACTTACTCATCCCAAAACCATTTGATGTTGCCAATTATTTTAATGATTATTTCATTGGCAAAGTGGGCAAACTTAGGCTGGAAATGCCAACAATGAACAGTGAGAAATTATATTCATGCATAAAAAAAAAACGAATAATGAAAGAAAAGCATTGCAAGTTAGAATTTTGTAAAGTTAGTATGGGAGAGGTGGAACAATTATTGTTATCGATCAATAATGACAGACCTCCTGGCAATCACAACTTAGATGTAAAGCTACTGAGGATGGTAGCGGACTCTATAGCCACTCCTATCCGTCATATCTTTAATCTGAGCCTAGAGGAAAGTCTTTGTCCTCAGGCCTGGAGGGAAGTCTTTGTCCTCAGCCCTGGAGGGAAGCCAAAGTAATTCCGCTACCCAAGAGTGGTAAAGCGGCCTTTACTGGTTCTAACAGCAGACTTATCAGCTTGCTGCCAGCTCTTAGCAAACTGTTGAAAATAATTGTGTTTGACCAAATACAATGCTATTTCTCTGTAAACAAATTAACAACAGACTTTCAGCATGCTTATAGAGAAGGGCACTCAACATGTACTGCACTGACACAAATGACTGATGATTGGTTGAACGAAATCGATAATAAGAAGATTGTGGGAGCGGTACTGTTAGATTTCAGTGCATCCTTTGACATTATTGATCATAACCTGTTGTTGAAAAAACTTATGTTATGGCTTTTTAACCTCTGCCATATTGTGGATTCAGAGCTATCTATCTAATAGAACTGAGGGTTTTCTTTAATGGAAGCTTCTCTAATGTAAAACATGTAGAGAGTGGTGTACCGCAGGGCAGCTCTCTAGGCCTTTACTCTGTTCTATGTTTACCAATGACCTGCCACTGGCATTAAACAAAGCATGTGTGTCCATGTAGGCTGATGATTCAACTATATACGCATCAGCAACCACAGCTAATGAAGTCACTGAAACCCTTAAAGAGTTGCAGTCTGTTTTGGAATGGATGGCCAGTAATAAACTGGTCCTGAACATCTCTAAAACTAAGAACATTGTATTTGGTACAAGTCATTCCTTAAGTTCTAGACCTCAGCTGAATCTGGTAATGAATGGTGTGGCTGTTGAACAAGTTGAGGACACTAAATTACTTGGTGTTACCTTAGATTGTAAACTGTCATGGTCAAGACATATAGATTCAATGGTTGTAAAGATTGGGAGAGTTCTGGCTGTAATTATAGAGATGCTCTGCTTTTTTGACACCACACTCCAAAAACCAAGTTCTGCAGGCTCTAGTTTTGTCTAATCTTGATGATTGTCCAGTCGTGTGGTCCAGTGCTGCAAGGAAAGACCTAGTTAATCTGCAGCTGGCCCAGAACAGAGCAGCTGGCACGTTTTGCTCTTAATTGTAATCAGAGGGCTGATATAAATACTATGCATGCCAGCCCCTCTTGGCTAAGAGTTGAGGAGAGACTGACTGCATCACTTCTTTTTATAAGAAACATTAATGTGTTGAAAATCCCAAATTCTTTGCATAGTCAACTTACACACACACTTACCCCACCAGACATGCCACCAGGGTTTTTTTCACAGTCCCCAAATCCAGAACAAATTCAAGAAAGCGTACAGTATTATATAGAGACATTATTACATGGAACTTCCTTCCATCTCATATTGCTCAAATATACAGCAAACCTGGTTTAAAAAAACAGAAAGCAACACCTCATGGCACAACACCTCTCCCCTATTTGAAATAGATCGTTTATGTGTATGTATTGATATGTAGGCGTGTGCCTTTAATTTTTTTTTATGTAGTTCTGTCCTTGAGCTGTTCTGGTCTATTGATGTTCTGTATTATGTCTCATGTTTTGTGTGGAACCCAGGAAGAGGAGCTGCTGCTATTGCAACAGCTGATGGGGATCCTAATAAAATACCAAATACAAATGCAGCTACTTCATTGTTATTCTGTCTGCACTGTTTGACGTGACTGTAAGTTAGCCGTAGTTGGCTAGCTAGCAAGCAAGGGATAAGAACGTTGCCAGCCAGTATGGCAATGGAACATTTTGAACGAACGACTGGGTCACGTCCATAGATACAGAACAGAAAGACTGAACGACTGGGTCGCGTCCATAGATACAGAACAAAATGACTGAACGACTGGGTCGAGTCCATAGATACAGAACAAAATGACTGAACGACTGGGTCGCGTCCATAGATACAGAACAAAATGACTGAACGACTGGGTCGCGTCCATAGATACAGAACAAAATGACTGAACGACTGGGTCGCGTCCATAGATACAGAACAAAATGACTGAACGACTGGGCCACGTCCATAACGACTGGGTCGCGTCCATAACGACTGGGTCGCGTCCATAACGACGGGGTCGCGTCCATAACGACGGGGTCGCGTCCATAACGACGGGGTCGCGTCCATAACGACTGGGTCGCGTCCATAACGACTGGGTCGCGTCCATAACGACTGGGTCGCGTCCATAACGACTGGGTCGCGTCCATAACGACCGGGTCGCGTCCATAACGACCGGGTCGCGTCCATAACGACCGGGTCGCGTCCATAACGACCGGGTCGCGTCCATAACGACCGGGTCGCGTCTCTGGCAAACGAACCGATTGATACTTACCCACCTATCCCTTCTTTGGATTGGTGGATACATGTCATTATTGTTATCCTTTTTTGAATGTTCGATGAATTATACTTTCCTAACCCTAAATAAATTCACAAGATCAGAACATTTTAAATATACCAACTGGTGCTGAAATAGATGACTTAATTTTTTTAATTTTATTTATTGAATACTTAAAACAGACCACCCGGCTTGGGTAGCAACCCTAGATTTGTGTCGGGACTATATCTTGTGGATGGATGAAATAGTATCAATAAAGTCATCAAAATAATGTTTTTTTAATTTTACCAAGTAAGTTGACTGAGAACACATTCTCATTTACAGCAACGACCTGGGGAATAGTTACAGAGGAGAGGAGGGGGATGAATGAGATAATTGTAAACTGGGGAGGATTAGGTAACCGTGATGGTTTGAGGGCCAGATTGGGAATTTAACCAGGGTTAACACCCCTACTCTTACGATAAGTGCCATGGGATCTTTACAGACCTCAGAGAGTCAGGACACACATTTAACGTCACATCCGAAAGACACTGCCCTGGGGCATTGGGATATTATTTAGACCAGAGGAAAGAGTGCCTCCTACTGGCCCTCCAACACCACCTCCAGCAGCATCTGGTCTCCCATCTAGGGACTGACCAGGACCAACCCTGCTTAGCTTCAGAAGCAAGCCAGCAGTGGGATGCAGGGTGGTATATCAATATGTCAATCATTATTTGAATATGTTGGTAACCCGTTGTATAACATTGGTAATGCCCTCAAAGCCGGTGTTTGAAGGATATATTGGCATGGTTTACCAGCCCTCGGCTTAACAACCCTGTAACGATATATCCTCCAAACACCGGCTTCTTGGGCTTTACAACTTAAATAGACAAGATTATAGCCTACTATTGTATACTAGTCTCTCTATTATAATTCCTTATACACTAATCTACCAACATTACCATGGGTTGAAGACTTGAATGTATTTTTGATTCATCAATATATTTTGTGTGTAAAGGCTCTCCAAACCTGTTTTTAATGATTCGTAAATACCTTCCTAACCCTAAATAATTCACAAGATCATAACATTTTAAATCTACCAACTGGTGCTGAAACAGATTACTTTATTTTATTGATTGAATATTTTAAAACATATAATATACTTGTAGTTGTTGAGCGGCTTCAATGCATCACGAGTCATCACGAGCAACACACAGAAGCAGCCTGCTCAAGGGCACGTCGACAGATCTCCCACAGATTACTTTCTTTCATTGATCTCTATATTCTGAACCTGTTCTCTCAATATATTCTAGTGAGACTGTCGATAAAATTCTAATTAAAGGTTCACCGAATTTAAAGGGATGGCTTAAGATAAATCTATTGAAACCCCTATTGAATGAAGACTCCATGAGAAAATCTGTTGGCCAGCAAGTGGGAGGATTTTTCAGCGGTTGAATGAAATGTATTAAAGATTATGGATATACTGACAAGATAAACGTCTCGCCACCCCCTAACAATGGGAATTCATGTCCACAAAGCAGCACAATGAGCTGTCTAGCTCCCGCCTATCCTTTCTTTGGATTGGTGGATACATGTCATTATTGTAATCCTTTTTTGAATGTTCGATGAGCTTTGTTGACGTCGACCTCCTGTATTCAATGGAGAGAGATTCTATGCTGCTAGCCTCGTGCCAATTATCTGCATTGCCATCTCGAGACAACTCCGATATAAAGTGTTTTTTTTCTCTCAAAGTTGTCGGGATGTCACGTGTCCTACTTATATCAGTACGCTCGTAGCAACTTAAGCACTACGAAACTTCCATTCAATCAAATAAACCTCACGCAGCAAATATGCTAAACAACGAAAAAACGCCACCTGCTGTAGGGAGACGGATTTTATGCAGAATTTATTCAGAACGTGTAAGGTAGCCAAACCTGCCACACACGTTAAGGCGTCTGCATGCTTCCCATCCAAAACAGTTTGTGCATATATTGTGACAATGTTTTGTTAGTGTGGGTTTTTTCGGCTGTTCGTGCACACATTTTTTCATGAGGCAAACCAAAGTTCGGTAGCTGAAGTTTACGCCCCTTTTTGTCGATGATTGGTCAACCGTAGAGAATTCTCAATGACGTGTTTGTTTTCATTCAACAAGAGACGACTGGTTTTCATGCACCATTTTTCACTTGAGAAATACTGCACCAAACATCTTAGTTCAATGTAAAATTGTGCGACTAAGAACTCTGTAAATGTCAAACTTAATTTAAGATTTCTTGAGTTATCTCAGATGAATTCGGATTATTTTTGACGAAGTGTATACTGGCTACAGCGTCTCAAGGGGGACAAACAGTACTGTAATGAAACAGGCAGGGAGCAGGTCTCGAACCCTCGACCTCCTAGCCCGAGGTCCGGCGCGCTATCGACTGTGCCGCAAAAGCATGCTCCAGCGGCAGAGTCGATTTCCGCGCTTATAAACCCAGGGTCGTTACAGTACTCCCTCCTTTCAAAGAGCGCGTCCTCGCGCTAGCTTGCGACTTTACGTCTTACAGGAACGCGCTCACCGGCCAAGCACACGCACTGTCGTGGATGCGAGGTCCGATCACTTCCGACACCAGTGTAATGAAACAGGCAGGGAGCAGGTCTCGAACCCTCGACCTTCTAGCCCGAGGTCCGGCGCGCTATCGACTGTGCTGCAAAAGCATGCTCCAGCGGCAGAGTCGATTTCCGCGCTTATAAACCCAGGGTCGTTACAGTACTATTAACACTTTTTTCAAGTTTTTCAAGCAAAGGTCTTTTAAGGGCGTATGCGAGGCAAAGACTTTCACTTCGCCAAGTTCTGCTAGGAGCAAACCGAACCTATTTTCTGAGTCTGAATCGGCCCCTTAATGCGACTTTGTGTAGGTAATGAGAATGTGCACTTTATGTATAAAGCCAGGAGCCGCTTGTGGATTTGACAGCTCTAACGACACTGCCAAAACAACCGCTATGCGCATGTCAGCTAAAGCGGAACTGATTTAATAGAGCCCTAGAACCCGTGTTTTTTTACTAGGACTAAGCACAAGATTAACATATATTATCAATATACACTGAACAAAAATATAAGCGCAACTTGTAAAGTGTTGGTCCCATGTTTCATGATCTGAAAAAAAGAATCCCCAACATTTTCCATACTAACAAAAAGCTTATTTCTCTCAAATTTTTGGCAAAAATTGATCCCTATCCCTGTTATGTCCCTGTCAGTGATCATTTCTCCTTTGCCAAGATAATCTGACAAGTGTTTTTATTTAACCACCTGACAGGTGTGGCATATCAAGAAGCTGATCAAACAGCAGGATCATTACACAGGTGCACCTTGTGCTGGGGACAATAAAAGGCCACCCTAAAATGTGCAGTTTTGTCACACAACACAATACCACAGAGGTCTCAAGTTGAGGGAGCGTATAATTGGCATGCTGACTGCAGGAATGTCCACCAGAGCTGTTGCCAGATAATTGAATTTACATTTCTCTACCATAAGCCGCCTTCAACATCGTTTTAAAGAATTTTGCATTAAGTCCAACCGGCCTCACAACCCAAGACCACGTGTAACCACGGCAGCCCAGGACTTCCACATCCGGCTTCTTCACCTGCAGGATCGTCTGACACCAGCCACCCAAACAGCTGATGAAACTGTGGGTTTGCACAACAGAACAATTTCTGCAAAAATGGTCAGAAACCGTCTCAGGGAAGCTCATCTGTGTGCTCTTCGTCCTCAACAAGGTCTTGACTGCAGTTCGGCGTCGTAACTGACTTCAGTGAGCAAATGCTCACCATCGATGTGCTCTTCATTGATGAATCCCGGTTTCAACTGTACTGGGCAGATGGTAGACAGCGTGTAATGGCATTGTGTGGGCAAGCAGTTTGCTGACTTCAACGTTGTGAACAGAGTGCCTGCCCTATGGTGGCGGTGGGATTATGGTATGGACAGGCATAAGCTACGGACAACGAACACAATTGCATTTTATCAATTGCAATATGAATGCACAGTGATACCGTGATGAGATCCTGAGGTCCGTTGTCATGCCTTTCATCCACCGCCATCACCTCATGTTTCAGCATGGTAATGCACTGCCCCATGTCACAAGGATCTGTACATAATTTCTGAAAGTTGAAAATGTCAGAGTTCTTCCATGGCATGCATTCTCACCAGACATGTCACCCATTGAGCATGTTTGGGATGCTTTGGATCGACGTGTAGGACAGCGTGTTCCAGTTCCAGCCAATATCCAGCAACATCGTACAGCCGTTGAAGAGGAGTGGGACAACATTCCACAATCAACAACCTGCGAAGGGGATGTGTCGCGCTGCAACAGGCAAATGGTGGTCACAGGAGATACTGACTGGTTTTCTGAACCACGCCCCTACCTTTTTTTTTTTAAGGTATCTGTGACCAATATACTCATACTGTTTCTGTATTCCCAGTCGTGTGAAATCCATAGATTAGGGCCTAAATGAATTTATTTCAATTGATAGATTTTTTTATATGAACTGTAACTCAGTAAAATCTTTGAAATTGTTTTTTGTTTTTGTTCAATGTATATAACAGATATCCATATAATAAGTAACAGATATCCATATAATAAGTAACAGATATCCATATAATAAGTAACAGATATCCATAGGATAAATTAAACTGAGCTCAACTGTACAGTGGCAAGATGGTAGTAGACAATTAGATTTGGAAATTTCCTCAAAACCACTATATACCACTGACAGAAATCTGGCTTCACTTCCAAATTGCAAAATATGTGGTTGAGGAGAGTCCAGTACAGTTGAATCTTGACAGAGAGAGATGCTATTTTCATCAAAGATTGCACTCAGGAGGAACAGCCAAGGAAAAATAGTGTGCTCTACGCTCTACCTGCTCTCTCTCTATCTCTCTATATATCTCTCTATATATCTCTCTATATATCTCTCTATATATCTCTCTATATATCTCTCTATATATCTCTCTATATATCTCTCTCTCTCTCTCTCTCTCTCTCTCTCTCTCTCTCTCTCTCTCTCTCTCTCTCTCTCTCTCTCTCTCTCTCTCTCTCTCTCTCTCTCTCTCTCTCTCTCTCTCTCTCTCTCTCTCTCTCTCTCTCTCTCTCTCTCTCTCTCTCTCTCTCTCTCTCTCTCTCTCTCTCTCTCTCTCTCTCTCTCTCTCTCTCTCTCTCTCTCTCTCTCTCTCTCTCTCTCTCTCTCTCTCTCTCTCTCTCTCTCTCTGCATGGGAAATGTATGGTTACATTACCAAAGCAAGTGAAATAGATAAACAAAAGTGAAATAAACAATAAAAATTGAATAGTAAACATTATACTTACAAAAGTTCCTATAGAATAAAGACATATCAAATGTCATATTATGTCTATATACAGTGTTGTAACCATGTGCAAATAGTTAAAGTACGAAAGGGAAAATAAATAAAGATATATATAGGTTGTATTTACAATGGTGTTTGTTCTTCACTGGTTGCCCTTTTCTTGTGGCAACAGGTCACACATCTTGCTGCTGTGATGGCACACTGTGGTATTTCACCCAATAGATGTGGCAGTTTATCAAAATTTGATTTGCTTTCAAATTCTTTGTGGATCTGTGTAATCTGAGGGAAATATGTGTCTCTAATATGGTCATACATTTGGAAGGAGGTTAGGAAGTGCAGTTCAGTTTCCACCTCATTTTGTGGGAAGGTCTGTCTTCGGCGGCCTCTCTCAATAGCCAGGCTATGCTCACTGAGTCTGTACATAGTCAAAGATTTCTGTAATTTTGGGTCAGTTACAGTGGTCAGGTATTCTGCCACAGTGTACTCTCTCCTTAGGGCCACATAGCATTCTAGTTTGCTCTGGTTTTTGGTAAATTCTTTCCAATGTGTCAAGTAATTATCTTTTTGTTTTCTCATGATATGGTTGGGTCTAACTGTGTTGCTGTCCTGGTATGGTTGGGTCTGTGTTGAGATGAACCTGAAGAAGGGCCCCCTAACAAGCTGGTCCTGGGGCTCTGTTCACAAATACAAACACAACACACAGAGTCCCAGGACCAGCTTGCTTAGGGGGCTCTTCTTCAGGTAAAAGGTAAAATATTTTTAGCCAGATCCTAATTGGTATGTTGAATTTTGTGTTCCTTTTGATGACATATAAGGCCCATCTTGCCTTGTCTCTCAGATCGTTCACTGCTTTGTAGAAGTTACCTGTGGCGCTGGTGTTTAGGCCGAGGTATGTATCGTTTTTTGTGTGCTCTAGGGCAGTGGTTCCCAAACTTTTTATAGTCCCGTACCCCATCAAAATTTCAACCTCCAGCTGCGTACCCTGGTGCTAGAGGGGGTACGCAGCTGACCCTGGTGCTAGAGGAGGTACGCAGCTGACCCTGGTGCTAGAGGGGGTACGCAGCTGACCCTGGTGCTAGAGGAGGTACGCAGCTGACCCTGGTGCTAGAGGGGGTACGCAGCTGACCCTGGTGCTAGAGGGGGTACGCAGCTGACCCTGGTGCTAGAGGGGGTACGCAGCTGACCCTGGTGCTAGAGGGGCTAGCACCAGGGTCAGCTGCGTACCCCCTCTAGCACCAGGGTCAGCTGCGTACCCCCTCTAGCACCAGGGTCAGCTGCGTACCCCCTCTAGCACCAGGGTCAGCTGCGTACCTCCTCTAGCACCAGGGTCAGCTGCGTACCCCCTCTAGCACCAGGGTCAGCTGCGTACCTCCTCTAGCACCAGGGTCAGCTGCGTACCCCCTCTAGCACCAGGGTCAGCTGCGTACCCCCTCTAGCACCAGGGTCAGCTGTACCCCCTCTAGCACCAGGGTCAGCTGCGTACCCCCTCTAGCACCAGGGTCAGCTGTACCCCCTCTAGCACCAGGGTCAGCTGTACCCCCTCTAGCACCAGGGTCAGCTGTACCCCCTCTAGCACCAGGGTCAGCTGTACCCCCTCTAGCACCAGGGTCAGCTGCGTACCCCCTCTAGCACCAGGGTCAGCTGCGTACCCCCTCTAGCACCAGGGTCAGCTGCGTACCCCCTCTAGCACCAGGGTCAGCTGCGTACCCCCTCTAGCACCAGGGTCAGCTGCGTACCCCCTCTAGCACCAGGGTCAGCTGCGTACCCCCTCTAGCACCAGGGTCAGCTGCGTACCCCCTCTAGCACCAGGGTCAGCTGTACCCCCTCTAGCACCAGGGTCAGCTGTACCCCCTCTAGCACCAGGGTCAGCTGTACCCCCTCTAGCACCAGGGTCAGCTGTACACCCTCTAGCACCAGGGTCAGCTGTACCCCCTCTAGCACCAGGGTCAGCTGCGTACCCCCTCTAGCACCAGGGTCAGCTGCGTACCCCCTCTAGCACCAGGGTCAGCTGCGTACCCCCTCTAGCACCAGGGTCAGCTGCGTACCCCCTCTAGCACCAGGGTCAGCTGTACCCCCTCTAGCACCAGGGTCAGCTGCGTACCCCCTCTAGCACCAGGGTCAGCTGTACCCCCTCTAGCACCAGGGTCAGCTGCGTACCCCCTCTAGCACCAGGGTCAGCTGCGTACCCCCTCTAGCACCAGGGTCAGCTGCGTACCCCCTCTAGCACCAGGGTCAGCTGTACCCCCTCTAGCACCAGGGTCAGCTGTACCCCCTCTAGCACCAGGGCCAGCTGCGTACCTCCTCTAGCACCAGGGTCAGCTGTACCCCCTCTAGCACCAGGGTCAGCTGTACCCCCTCTAGCACCAGGGCCAGCTGCGTACCCCCTCTAGCACCAGGGTCAGCTGTACCCCCTCTAGCACCAGGGTCAGCTGTACCCCCTCTAGCACCAGGATCAGCTGTACCCCCTCTAGCACCAGGGTCAGCTGTACCCCCTCTAGCACCAGGGTCAGCTGTACCCCCTCTAGCACCAGGGTCAGCTGCGTACCCCCTCTAGCACCAGGGTCAGCTGTACCCCCTCTAGCACCAGGGTCAGCTGTACCCCCTCTAGCACCAGGGTCAGCTGTACCCCCTCTAGCACCAGGGTCAGCTGCGTACCTCCTCTAGCACCAGGGTCAGCTGTACCCCCTCTAGCACCAGGGTCAGCTGTACCCCCTCTAGCACCAGGGCCAGCTGCGTACCTCCTCTAGCACCAGGGTCAGCTGTACCCCCTCTAGCACCAGGGTCAGCTGCGTACCCCCTCTAGCACCAGGGTCAGCGCACTCTCAAATGTTGTTTTTTGCCATCATTGTTTTGCTCTTTATTTAACCATCCTACATATAAAACCTTATTTGTTCATCGAAAATGGTGAATAACTCACCACAGGTTAATGAGAAGGGTGTGCTTGAAAGGATGCATTGGAGAGAGTCTCAGTTTTAAATAATTTTCCACACACAGTCTGTGCCTGTATTTAGTTTTCATGCTAGTGAGGGCCGAGAATCCATTCTCACATAGGTACGTGGTTGCTAAGGGCATCAGTGTCTTAACAACACCATTTGCCAAGGCAGGATACTCTGAGTGCAGCCCAATCCAGAAATCTGGCAGTGGCTTCTGATTAAATTCCATTTTCACAGAACCGCTTGTTGCAATTTCGATGAGGCGCTCTTGTTCAGATATCGGTAAGTGGACTGGAGGCAGGGCACGAAAGGGATAACAAATCCAGTTGTTTGTGTCATCCGTTTCGGGAAAGTACCTGCGTATTTGCGCACCCAACTCACTCAGGTGCTTCACTATATCAAATTTGACATTGTCCGTAAACGTGAGTTAATTTGCACACAAAAAATCATGGAAAGACCTGTGTGTTTTCCTTGTTAATGCAGACAGAGAAGAGCTCCAACTTCTTAATCATAGCCTCAATTTTGTCCCGCACATTGAATGTAGTTGCGGGGAGTCCCTGTAATCCTAGATTCAGATCATTCAGGCGAGAAAAAACATCACCCAGATAGGCCAGTCGTGTGAGAAAGTCGTCGTCAGACAAGTGAAAATTATGGTCAGTAAAGAAAACTTTAAGCTCGTCTCTCAATTTAAAAAAAAACGTGTCAATACTTTGCCCCTTTATAACCAGCGCACTTCTGTATGTTGTAAAAGCGTTACATGGTTGCTGCCCATATCATTGCGTAATGCAGAAAATACAGGAGAGTTCAGGGGCCTTGCTTTAACAAAGTTAACCATTTTCACTGTAGTGTCCAAAACGTCTTTCAAGCTGTCAGGCATTCCCTTGGCAGCAAGAGTGGATGCTGCAGTAGTAACTGTGGTGGTATTACTGTCAACAAAAGGACAAACTTTTAACATTTCTTCAAAAAAATCAAACCTTATTATTTAATTACTGCAGTAATGGAGCTGGTCGGTCATTACCCCTGGAGGTGATCACTGAGAACTCAACCAGCTGGTCGGTCATCACCCCTGGAGGTGATCACTGAGAACTCAACCAGCTGGTCGGTCATCACCCCTGGAGGTGATCACTGAGAACTCAACCAGCTGGTCAGTCATCACCCCTGGAGGTGATCACTGAGAACTCAACCAGCTGGTCAGTCATCATCCCTGGAGGTAATCACTGAGAACTCAACCAGCTGGTCGGTCATCACCCCTGGAGGTGATCACTGAGAACTCAACCAGCTGGTCAGTCATCATCCCTGGAGGTAATCACTGAGAACTCAACCAGCTGGTCGGTAATCACCCCTGGAGGTGATCACTGAGAACTCAACCAGCTGGTCGGTAATCACCCCTGGAGGTGATCACTGAGAACTCAACCAGCTGGTCGGTCATCATCCCTGGAGGTGATCACTGAGAACTCAACCAGCTGGTCGGTCATCACCCCTGGAGGTGATCACTGAGAACTCAACCAGCTGGTCAGTCATCATCCCTGGAGGTGATCACTGAGAACTCAACCAGCTGGTCAGTCATCATCCCTGGAGGTGATCACTGAGAACTCAACCAGCTGGTTTGAGCCACAGCATTTCATATCACCCCTGGAGGTGACCACTGAGAATTCAACGAGCTGGTTTGAGCCACAGCAGTTTATAGCAAAGTCCATCCTCCTTCAGTCTACATGACAAACAACAGATGTATGGAATGGGTCACAAGGTTAAGATTTGTACACTGCTCAAAAAAATAAAGGGAACACTTAAACAACACAATGTAACTCCAAGTCAATCACACTTCTGTGAAATCAAACTGTCCACTTAGGAAGCAACACTGATTGACAATAAATTTCACATGCTGTTGTGCAAATGGAATAGACAAAAGGTGGAAATTATAGGCAATTAGCAAGACACCCCCAATAACGGAATGGTTCTGCAGGTGGTGACCACAGACCACTTCTCAGTTCCTATGCTTCCTGGCTGATGTTTTGGTCACTTTTGAATGCTGACGGTGCTCTCACTCTAGTGGTAGCATGAGACAGAGTCTACAACCCACACAAGTGGCTCAGGTAGTGCAGTTCATCCAGGATGGCACATCAATGCGAGCTGTGGCAAAAAGGTTTGCTGTGTCTGTCAGCGTAGTGTCCAGAGCATGGAGGCGCTACCAGGAGACAGGCCAGTACATCAGGAGACGTGGAGGAGGCCGTAGGAGGGCAACAACCCAGCAGCAGGACCGCTACCTCTGCCTTTGTGCAAGGAGGTGCACTGCCAGCGCCCTGCAAAATGACCTCCAGCAGGCCACAAATGTGCATGTGTCTGCTCAAACGGTCAGAAACAGACTCCATGAGGGTGGTATGAGGGCCCGACGTCCACAGGTGGGGGTTGTGCTTACAGCCCAACACCGTGCAGGACGTTTGGCATTTGCCAGAGAACACCAAGATTGGCAAATTCGCCACTGGCGCCCTGTGCTCTTCACAGATGAAAGCAGGTTCACACTGAGCACATGAACACGTGACAGACGTGACAGAGTCTGGAGACGCCGTGGAGAACGTTCTGCTGCCTGCAACATCCTCCAGCATGACCGGTTTGGCAATGGGTCAGTCATGGTGTGGGGTGGCATTTCTTTGTGGGGCCGCACAGCCCTCCATGTGCTCGCCAGAGATAGCCTGACTGCCAATAGGTACCGAGATGAGATCCTCAGACCCCTTGTGAGACCATATGCTGACACATGCACATTTGTGGCCTGCTGGAGGTCATTTTGCAGGGCTCTGGCAGTGCACCTCCTTGCACAAAGGCGGAGGTAGCGGTCCTGCTGCTGGGTTGTTGCCCTCCTACGGCCTCCTCCACGTCTCCTGATGTACTGGCCTGTCTCCTGGTAGCGCCTCCATGCTCTGGACACTACGCTGACAGACACAGCAAACCTTTTTGCCACAGCTCTCATTGATGTGCCATCCTGGATGAACTGCACTACCTGAGCCACTTGTGTGGGTTGTAGACTCCGTCTCATGCTACCACTAGAGTGAGAGCACCGCCAGCATTCAAAAGTGACCAAAACATCAGCCAGGAAGCATAGGAACTGAGAAGTGGTCTGTGGTCACCACCTGCAGAATCACTCCTTTTTTGGAGGTGCCTTGCTAATTGCCTATAATTTCCACCTTTTGTCTATTCCATTTGCACAACAGCATGTGAAATTTATTGTCAATCAGTGTTGCTTCCTAAGTGGACAGTTTGATTTCACAGAAGTGTGATTGACTTGGAGTTACATTGTGTTGTTTAAGTGTTCCCTTTATTTTTTTGGGGCAGTGTATGAAAGATACTTATATTTCACAGCAGACAGTATCTGCAGTAAAAACAGTTGTCATTGTGTCGAGACCAGAGTCTGGTCCCCCAACTCCATACTGGAGCCATCTCCCCCTGGTACACCCTAATACAGAAACATTAAGACCAGAGTCTGGTCCCCCAACTCCATACTGGAGCCATCTCCCCCTGGTACACCCTAATACAGAAACATTAAGACCAGAGTCTGGTCCCCCAACTCCATACTGGAGCCATCTCCCCCTGGTACACCCTAATACAGAAACATTAAGACCAGAGTCTGGTCCCCCAACTCCATACTGGAGCCATCTCCCCCTGGTACACCCTAATACAGAAACATTAAGACCAGAGTCTGGTCCCCCAACTCCATACTGGAGCCATCTCCCCCTGGTACACCCTAATACAGAAACATTAAGACCAGAGTCTGGTCCCCCAACTCCATACTGGAGCCATCTCCCCCTGGTACACCCTAATACAGAAACATTAAGACCAGAGTCTGGTCCCCCAACTCCATACTGGAGCCATCTCCCCCTGGTACACCCTAATACAGAAACATTAAGACCAGAGTCTGGTCCCCCAACTCCATACTGGAGCCATCTCCCCCTGGTACACCCTAATACAGAAACATTAAGACCAGAGTCTGGTCCCCCAACTCCATACTGGAGCCATCTCCCCCTGGTACACCCTAATACAGAAACATTAAGACCAGAGTCTGGTCCCCCAACTCCATACTGGAGCCATCTCCCCCTGGTACACCCTAATACAGAAACATTAAGACCAGAGTCTGGTCCCCCAACTCCATACTGGAGCCATCTCCCCCTGGTACACCCTAATACAGAAACATTAAGACCAGAGTCTGGTCCCCCAACTCCATACTGGAGCCATCTCCCCCTGGTACACCCTAATACAGAAACATTAAGACCAGAGTCTGGTCCCCCAACTCCATACTGGAGCCATCTCCCCCTGGTACACCCTAATACAGAAACATTAAGACCAGAGTCTGGTCCCCCAACTCCATACTGGAGCCATCTCCCCCTGGTACACCCTAATACAGAAACATTAAGACCAGAGTCTGGTCCCCCAACTCCATACTGGAGCCATCTCCCCCTGGTACACCCTAATACAGAAACATTAAGACCAGAGTCTGGTCCCCCAACTCCATACTGGAGCCATCTCCCCCTGGTACACCCTGATACAGAAACATTAAGACCAGAGTCTGGTCCCCCAACTCCATACTGGAGCCATCTCCCCCTGGTACACCCTAATACAGAAACATTAAGACCAGAGTCTGGTCCCCCAACTCCATACTGGAGCCATCTCCCCCTGGTACACCCTAATACAGAAACATTAAGACCAGAGTCTGGTCCCCCAACTCCATACTGGAGCCATCTCCCCCTGGTACACCCTAATACAGAAACATTAAGACCAGAGTCTGGTCCCCCAACTCCATACTGGAGCCATCTCCCCCTGGTACACCCTAATACAGAAACATTAAGACCAGAGTCTGGTCCCCCAACTCCATACTGGAGCCATCTCCCCCTGGTACACCCTAATACAGAAACATTAAGACCAGAGTCTGGTCCCCCAACTCCATACTGGAGCCATCTCCCCCTGGTACACCCTAATACAGAAACATTAAGACCAGAGTCTGGTCCCCCAACTCCATACTGGAGCCATCTCCCCCTGGTACACCCTAATACAGAAACATTAAGACCAGAGTCTGGTCCCCCAACTCCATACTGGAGCCATCTCCCCCTGGTACACCCTAATACAGAAACATTAAGACCAGAGTCTGGTCCCCCAACTCCATACTGGAGCCATCTCCCCCTGGTACACCCTAATACAGAAACATTAAGACCAGAGTCTGGTCCCCCAACTCCATACTGGAGCCATCTCCCCCTGGTACACCCTAATACAGAAACATTAAGACCAGAGTCTGGTCTCCCAACTCCATACTGGAGCCATCTCCCCCTGGTACACCCTAATACAGAAACATTAAGACCAGAGTCTGGTCTCCCAACTCCATACTGGAGCCATCTCCCCCTGGTACACCCTAATACAGAAAAATTAAGACCAGAGTCTGGTCCCCCAACTCCATACTGGAGCCATCTCCCCCTGGTACACCCTAATACAGAAACATTAAGACCAGAGTCTGGTCCCCCAACTCCATACTGGAGCCATCTCCCCCTGGTACACCCTAATACAGAAACATTAAGACCAGAGTCTGGTCCCCCAACTCCATACTGGAGCCATCTCCCCCTGGTACACCCTAATACAGAAACATTAAGACCAGAGTCTGGTCCCCCAACTCCATACTGGAGCCATCTCCCCCTGGTACACCCTAATACAGAAACATTAAGACCAGAGTCTGGTCCCCCAACTCCATACTGGAGCCATCTCCCCCTGGTACACCCTAATACAGAAACATTAAGACCAGAGTCTGGTCCCCCAACTCCATACTGGAGCCATCTCCCCCTGGTACACCCTAATACAGAAACATTAAGACCAGAGTCTGGTCCCCCAACTCCATACTGGAGCCATCTCCCCCTGGTACACCCTAATACAGAAACATTAAGACCAGAGTCTGGTCCCCCAACTCCATACTGGAGCCATCTCCCCCTGGTACACCCTAATACAGAAACATTAAGACCAGAGTCTGGTCCCCCAACTCCATACTGGAGCCATCTCCCCCTGGTACACCCTAATACAGAAACATTAAGACCAGAGTCTGGTCCCCCAACTCCATACTGGAGCCATCTCCCCCTGGTACACCCTAATACAGAAACATTAAGACCAGAGTCTGGTCCCCCAACTCCATACTGGAGCCATCTCCCCCTGGTACACCCTAATACAGAAACATTAAGACCAGAGTCTGGTCCCCCAACTCCATACTGGAGCCATCTCCCCCTGGTACACCCTAATACAGAAACATTAAGACCAGAGTCTGGTCCCCCAACTCCATACTGGAGCCATCTCCCCCTGGTACACCCTAATACAGAAACATTAAGACCAGAGTCTGGTCCCCCAACTCCATACTGGAGCCATCTCCCCCTGGTACACCCTAATACAGAAACATTAAGACCAGAGTCTGGTCCCCCAACTCCATACTGGAGCCATCTCCCCCTGGTACACCCTAATACAGAAACATTAAGACCAGAGTCTGGTCCCCCAACTCCATACTGGAGCCATCTCCCCCTGGTACACCCTAATACAGAAACATTAAGACCAGAGTCTGGTCCCCCAACTCCATACTGGAGCCATCTCCCCCTGGTACACCCTAATACAGAAACATTAAGACCAGAGTCTGGTCCCCCAACTCCATACTGGAGCCATCTCCCCCTGGTACACCCTAATACAGAAACATTAAGACCAGAGTCTGGTCCCCCAACTCCATACTGGAGCCATCTCCCCCTGGTACACCCTAATACAGAAACATTAAGACCAGAGTCTGGTCCCCCAACTCCATACTGGAGCCATCTCCCCCTGGTACACCCTAATACAGAAACATTAAGACCAGAGTCTGGTCCCCCAACTCCATACTGGAGCCATCTCCCCCTGGTACACCCTAATACAGAAACATTAAGACCAGAGTCTGGTCCCCCAACTCCATACTGGAGCCATCTCCCCCTGGTACACCCTAATACAGAAACATTAAGACCAGAGTCTGGTCCCCCAACTCCATACTGGAGCCATCTCCCCCTGGTACACCCTAATACAGAAACATTAAGACCAGAGTCTGGTCCCCCAACTCCATACTGGAGCCATCTCCCCTGGTACACCCTAATACAGAAACATTAAGACCAGAGTCTGGTCCCCCAACTCCATACTGGAGCCATCTCCCCCTGGTACACCCTAATACAGAAACATTAAGACCAGAGTCTGGTCCCCCAACTCCATACTGGAGCCATCTCCCCCTGGTACACCCTAATACAGAAACATTAAGACCAGAGTCTGGTCCCCCAACTCCATACTGGAGCCATCTCCCCCTGGTACACCCTAATACAGAAACATTAAGACCAGAGTCTGGTCCCCCAACTCCATACTGGAGCCATCTCCCCCTGGTACACCCTAATACAGAAACATTAAGACCAGAGTCTGGTCCCCCAACTCCATACTGGAGCCATCTCCCCCTGGTACACCCTAATACAGAAACATTAAGACCAGAGTCTGGTCCCCCAACTCCATACTGGAGCCATCTCCCCCTGGTACACCCTAATACAGAAACATTAAGACCAGAGTCTGGTCCCCCAACTCCATACTGGAGCCATCTCCCCCTGGTACACCCTAATACAGAAACATTAAGACCAGAGTCTGGTCCCCCAACTCCATACTGGAGCCATCTCCCCCTGGTACACCCTAATACAGAAACATTAAGACCAGAGTCTGGTCCCCCAACTCCATACTGGAGCCATCTCCCCCTGGTACACCCTAATACAGAAACATTAAGACCAGAGTCTGGTCCCCCAACTCCATACTGGAGCCATCTCCCCCTGGTACACCCTAATACAGAAACATTAAGACCAGAGTCTGGTCCCCCAACTCCATACTGGAGCCATCTCCCCCTGGTACACCCTAATACAGAAACATTAAGACCAGAGTCTGGTCCCCCAACTCCATACTGGAGCCATCTCCCCCTGGTACACCCTAATACAGAAACATTAAGACCAGAGTCTGGTCCCCCAACTCCATACTGGAGCCATCTCCCCCTGGTACACCCTAATACAGAAACATTAAGACCAGAGTCTGGTCCCCCAACTCCATACTGGAGCCATCTCCCCCTGGTACACCCTAATACAGAAACATTAAGACCAGAGTCTGGTCCCCCAACTCCATACTGGAGCCATCTCCCCCTGGTACACCCTAATACAGAAACATTAAGACCAGAGTCTGGTCCCCCAACTCCATACTGGAGCCATCTCCCCCTGGTACACCCTAATACAGAAACATTAAGACCAGAGTCTGGTCCCCCAACTCCATACTGGAGCCATCTCCCCCTGGTACACCCTAATACAGAAACATTAAGACCAGAGTCTGGTCCCCCAACTCCATACTGGAGCCATCTCCCCCTGGTACACCCTAATACAGAAACATTAAGACCAGAGTCTGGTCCCCCAACTCCATACTGGAGCCATCTCCCCCTGGTACACCCTAATACAGAAACATTAAGACCAGAGTCTGGTCCCCCAACTCCATACTGGAGCCATCTCCCCCTGGTACACCCTAATACAGAAACATTAAGACCAGAGTCTGGTCCCCCAACTCCATACTGGAGCCATCTCCCCCTGGTACACCCTAATACAGAAACATTAAGACCAGAGTCTGGTCCCCCAACTCCATACTGGAGCCATCTCCCCCTGGTACACCCTAATACAGAAACATTAAGACCAGAGTCTGGTCCCCCAACTCCATACTGGAGCCATCTCCCCCTGGTACACCCTAATACAGAAACATTAAGACCAGAGTCTGGTCCCCCAACTCCATACTGGAGCCATCTCCCCCTGGTACACCCTAATACAGAAACATTAAGACCAGAGTCTGGTCCCCCAACTCCATACTGGAGCCATCTCCCCCTGGTACACCCTAATACAGAAACATTAAGACCAGAGTCTGGTCCCCCAACTCCATACTGGAGCCATCTCCCCCTGGTACACCCTAATACAGAAACATTAAGACCAGAGTCTGGTCCCCCAACTCCATACTGGAGCCATCTCCCCCTGGTACACCCTAATACAGAAACATTAAGACCAGAGTCTGGTCCCCCAACTCCATACTGGAGCCATCTCCCCCTGGTACACCCTAATACAGAAACATTAACTCAGGCTCTGGAATCACCCAAAGACATGGTAAATCTCCTGTCAGTGTTAAATCTCCCAGAGGCCCACTTTCAGTTCACACAGATAGAGTTATAAGAACCCTCTATTCTGTTGCATAACATTTGAAAACCATTTGATGCAATAAAAGTATTATAACATAATCTTGTAATTTCCACCATAGTACCCAAGTGGCATCGGGAGAAACTGCTTGCACTCGCGTTACCACTCCACTATGTCTCCCTGTCATGGCTTTTGTGCCATCAGTGCAGATACCAACACATCTTGACCACCAAAGTCCATTTGATGTCAAAACACTGTCCAATACTTTAAAAATATCCTCTCCTGTTGTCCTGGTTTCCAGAAGAGGATGTCTTCCTTAATTGACCCTCCATGAAGGTAACGGACATATACCAGGAGCTGTGCCAGGCCTGCCACTTCTGTTGACTCATCCAGCTGTAACGCATAGAATTCACTGGCTTGTATGCGAAGCAGTAATTGTTTCAAAACATCTCCTGCCATGTCACTGACGCGTCGTGAAACAGTGTTTGATGAAGTCATTGTCTGTATAGTTTTTTGGGCCTTTTCCCCCAGCATTGTCCCAGCCATATCTGCGGCAGCAGGAAGAATTAAGTCCTCCATAATAGTATATTATGTCCTGTCCTAGCCACTCGGTAGCTCAACATATAAGACGCTTCTAGCCCCTTCTTATTAATGGTATCTATTGCTTTTCTACATGTCTTACGACTCGAAAGTCGTATGGACTGTTAGTGGAATTCCCGCGAGAGAGTAACGGTTAATGTGATTGGATGTTAATTATTTGACTAGACTACCTTTATTTGACATTGTGTTGTTATTTTGCTGAACACTAGATGGTTTACTTTACATTTTTGGCAGTGAAACGAGGCTACTCAGGCGAAAACGTATCCAAATGTATAGCCCTGTTGGAAAATATAAATGGACTGTTTGAAAATGTGAAGATTTTTTTTTAAACAAAAAATAAATACACTTTTTAAAATAAATCTGAATCACATTTTTATTTGGCGTACCCCCGACGGCTTTGCGTGTACCCCTGGGGTAGACATTTGACTTCAGATTCTAGTAGGGTCAGGCCGGGTGCTGCAGACTGTTCTAGTGCCCTCGCCAATTCATTGAAGTATATGTTGACGAGAGTGGGGCTTAAGCTGCATCCCTGTCTCACCCCCGGCCCTGTAGGAAGAAATGTGTTTTTTTTGCCAATTGTAACCACACACTTGTTTGTGCACATGGATTTTATAATGCCATATGTTTTTCCCCCAACACCATTTTCCATCAATTTGTATGACAGTTCTTTTTTTTAAATGTATTTATGGTGAATGTGTCTTTTTTTTCTTCTTTTTTTTTTTTATAGATTTTTTGTGTGTTTTTCATGATGACTTATAACAAGTCTAACCCTCCTGTTTCATGGGATTGTATGAAGGGTAATTGGGAATGTAATCGAGGTAATGAAGTAATGGCACGTTTGTATACTTTTAAATGTGATTTCGCCAATGCGGACAAAAGTTGTGTAAATCACTCAATATTGCTGTGTTATGAGAATTTCATGCATATTGGCCCTCGTGCCAAATTGAGTCGAAAGCTTTTTTGAAATCAATAAAGCATGAAAATTCTTTGCCTTTGTTTTGGTTTGTTTGTTTGTCAATTAATGTATACAGGGTGAATACGTGGTCTGTCGTATGGTAATTTGGTAAAAAAGACAATTTGACATTTGCTCAGTACATTGTTTTCATTGAGGAAATGTACGAGTCTGCTGTTAATGATAATGCAGAGGATTTTCCCAAGATTGCTGTTGACGAATATCCCACGGTAGTTATCGGGGTCAAATTTGTCTTTTGTGGATTGAGGTGATCAGTCCTTGTTTCCAAATATTGGGGAAGATGCCAGAGCTGAGGATGATGTTTAAGTATAGCCCATTGGAATTTGTGGTCTGTATATTTATCATTTAATTTAGGATACCATCAACACCACAGGTCTTTTTGGGTTGGAGGGAGAATCCAGTGGGTTCAAGTAGTCTTTAATAGTTGATTCTAACGTTTGTATTTGATCATGTATATGTTTTTGCTGTTTGTTCTTTGTTCTTTGTTATAGAGTCAAAAATATTGGAGAAGTGGTTTACCCATACATCTCCATTCTGGATAGATAACTCTTCGTGTTGATGTTTGTTTTGTGTGTTCCAATCTTCCCAGAATTGGTTAGATTCTATGGATTCTTCAGTTACATCGAGCTGATTTCTGATGTGCTGTTCCTTCTTTTTCCGTGGTGTATTTCTGTATTGTTTTAGTGAATCACCATAGTGAAGGCGTAGACTCAGGTTTTCTGGGTCTCTATGTTTTTGGTTGGATAGGCCTCTCAATTTATTTCTTAGGTTTTTGCATTCTTCATCAAACCATTTGTCATTGTTGTTCATTTTCTTAGGTTGTCTGCTTGACATTTTTAGATTTGAAAGGGAAGATGAGAAGTCAAATATACTTTTTAGGTTTTCTACTGCCAAGTTTACACCTTCACTATTACAGTGAAATGTTTTGTCCAGGAAATTGTCTAGAAGGGATTGAATTTGTTGTTGCCTAATTGTTTTTTGGTAGATTTCCACACTACTCTCCTTCCATCCATATCAGTTCCTAATATTATTCAGCTCCTTCGCTTTGATGCCTCATAATTGAGTATTGCTCTGTTCAAGTAGTGTGATTTTGCTGTGATCTGATAGGGGTGTCAGTGGACTGACTGAATGCTCTGAGAGACTCTGGGTTGAGGTCAGTGATAAAGTAGTCTACAGTACTACTGCCAAGAGATGAGCTATTTGTACACCTACCATAGGAGTCCCCTCGACGCCCACCATTGAATATGTACATATCCAGCATCCGACAGAGCTGTGACCCGTTTTTGTTGGTTATGTTGTCGTAGTTGTGTCTAGGGGGGAAGAGGGACAACTCTCTCTCTCTCTCTGTGTGCCTCTCTCTCTGAGGTGAAAGAGGCAGGGCCTGGGAGCAGCAGTCAATTAAACATCTGCTATCATCTACTGGGTGGTTCTAGTCTCACTCTCTCTCTGTGTGTCTTTCTCTCTGTGTGTCTTTCTCTCTGTGTGTCTTTCTCTCTGTGTGTGTGTCTGTGTGTGTGTGTGTGTGTGTGTGTGTGTGTGTGTCTCTCTGTGTGTGTGTGTGTCTCTGTGTGTGTCTCTCTCTGTGTGTGTGTCTCTGTGTGTGTGTCTCTCTCTCTGTGTGTGTGTGTGTGTCTCTCTGTGTGTGTGTGTCTGTCTCTCTGTGTGTGTGTGTCTGTCTCTGTGTGTGTGTCTCTCTGTGTGTGTGTGTGTCTCTCTGTGTGTGTGTGTCTCTCTCTGTGTGTGTGTGTGTGTGTGTGTGTGTGTGTGTGTGTGTGTGTGTGTGTGTCTCTCTCTCTGTGTGTGTGTCTCTGTGTGTGTGTGTGTGTGTGTGTCTCTGTGTGTGTGTGTCTCTGTGTGTGTGTGTCTCTGTGTCTCTCTCTCTCTCTCACACACACACACACACACAACCCTGAGGGCCTTGAGCTCTGCGTTTACTTACTCTGTCGTCTGGCAGCCGGCGCGGAGCCTGCCTCTTCCTGAGACTAGCGGAAGATTAATGCTACTGTGGACGCGAGCAACAAAAAAACCCCACAAAGGGCGATCCATCTGAGTCAGGACAGATTGGACAGCCCTGCAGTGTAGCGGGTGAGAATGATGGCTATTTATCATGGGGCAGCCATTACACACACAATGGTTAAGCAGCAGTGGACACACACACACACACACACACACACACACACACACACACACACACACACACACACACACACACACACACACACACACACACACACACACACACACACACACACACACACACACACGCCCCTCACAGTCTCACATCAGAATTAGACTCTCATCCATGTCTCCCAAACGTCAAATTTCTAAATTGTTCCAAACGTCAAATTTCAAAGGGTTTAAGGTTTAAGTTTAGGCTTTAACTCTGAACTTTTAAGGTTAGGGTTAGTCACATTACAATAGCATCGCCATTAGAGCTATTAGCATTGTGATCATTTTCATTAGCTTAGTCTAGCTCAGTTTACAAACTTAACTTTATGTGTATTGAACTAGTGTGCATTGATTGATATATTTATGTATTTGCAGTTTCCCATTTTTCTGCATGAAACCTGCCAGAAGACAACACCTACCTGTTCCTTGGAGGACTTGAGTACTGATAAGAGTTCAGCTGTTTAAATCAACACAGTACAGCGTGGAGCGACTACAATACAGCAAAAATGATAACCACACACCGGGTACTATGACGATGGATGTTGGATACCGACTACTGCGTCATCTGCGGCTTTAAGAACGACTACAGTAGCCAGACACTTGTCACTGTCCTCACTACTACAATGGATCCTGCTGGCAATAAAGATGTTCCTGTTGACAACAAATTACAAGATGGTATCAACACACCCGGGGTCCCATCATCTCTCGCGAGTCATCCCGCTCCTCTGTGAACGCCATAGCCAAAGCTAGACCCGAGTCAGCTAAAGATTAGTCCAGTCACTACTTTCTCCTCTAGCTTTCCTGTTTGTAGTATCCTACGACTCATGAGACTTAAGTACGGTTTAGTATTTAATTGTAACTTAGAATTACATTCTCTTATGCACCTGGCTTAGACTACCTGAAGCTTTCTTAATCATAGTTATATAGGCAGACATAGGAATTAGCTACGGATAGCGGGAAGCAAACCCCCGTCTTGAGTCGATACTGCCATCTTATTGGTAAACATAAATATACCA
The DNA here is from genome assembly GCF_016432855.1 of Salvelinus namaycush. Taxonomy (NCBI): domain Eukaryota; kingdom Metazoa; phylum Chordata; class Actinopteri; order Salmoniformes; family Salmonidae; genus Salvelinus; species Salvelinus namaycush. The sequence goes on along the minus strand of NC_052320.1, from coordinate 2,556,536 downwards.
GGTGACTACAGTTTTATACTTCAATGAAAAAGGATTCCATCTTCGCAATCAACAGCAGCCAATGTCTAGTCGCCCTCTCCCTCTCCTAAGCAGCAGACGTGAGATGAGTAACCGGAAACAGTTTCATCTGTAATATAAGTTATACGTTTTATTGAGTTGCAATTGGCTGACACAGATAACAAGCTAGCGTAGTTCTCATCACACATACACACAATTAGAAGAGAACAGGTCCAATTGGATCCAGTCGGTAAATACATTTTAAGTGCACATATCCGAGACCTGTGGCAATTAAATCAAACCCCCACCCAGATCCGAGATAAGTCAGAATTTAGGACCAGGATCCGCTCGGGTTTCAGGTCTGTTGAAAACCGTGACAACCTCTACAGCAGACCACGGTTCACGCTCTGTTGAAAACCGTGACAACCTCTACAGCAGACCACGGTTCAGGCTCTGTTGAAAACCGTGACAACCTCTACAGCAGACCACGGTTCACGCTCTGTTGAAAACCGTGACAACCTCTACAGCAGACCACGGTTCACGCTCTGTTGAAAACCGTGACAACCTCTACAGCAGACCACGGTTCACGCTCTGTTGAAAACCGTGACAACCTCTACAGCAGACCACGGTTCAGGCTCTGTTGAAAACCGTGACAACCTCTACAGCAGACCATGGTTCACGCTCTGTTGAAAACCGTGACAACCTCTACAGCAGACCACGGTTCACGCTCTGTGCCAGACAGCCGTCTTGCAAGTACAACATGGCTGTCTGCAGCATCTTCGAGCCCTGACAGGTCAGCAGGCAAAGACCAAGCGTCATTCCAGCTTGTCTACCCAGAGTCAGACGTTAAGATCCTGCCTGGGGCGGCAGCGTAGCCTAGTGGTTAGAGCGTTGGACTTGTAACCGAAAGGTTGCAAGATCAAATCCCCGAGCTGACAAGGTAAAAATCTGTCGTTCTGCCCCTGAACAAGGCAGTTAATCCACTGTTCCTAGGCCGTCATTGAAAATAAGAATTTGTTCTTAACTGACTTGCCTAGTTAAATAAAGGTAAAAAAAGTGACAAAACTCTACACTAAAGAGACTCAGCTGGGTTCCAAGCGATTTGAGCGTTTTTTTCACACTAGAGTTCCATCGTGAGGGCAACAGCCAGTCTTCTCCACATAGCCCAAGGGTTTACCAAATCTGCAGATGGAAGTAGCTGTGCCGGGGCTGGCAAAAGAAGGCCTGATTGAGAAAGAAGTGAAAAGAGCCATGTACACAGTAATCCGATGTATTCAGCATAAGTTCTACTCAGAAGAAATCAAATGCATCGAGGCAAAGCAAGACCTTCTGCCCAATAGTCTCCTCCGCAAGCGTCATCTCATCATTGACGAAGAAGACTGACTGATGCACGCCACATCCTATACTCCATGCTCCTTCAAGTTGGATATTCAAACCTCACTCACAAGATTTTGAACACTCTCATGGCTGAGGTCTCCACCATTATCAATGCAAGATCTTTGGTTCCTGTCTCTTCTGACCCAGAAGCACCCCTCTTCTGACCCAGAAGATCAGTGTTGTCCCACCTCACCCTGGAGACTTCTCAAAGGGAAACCTGTTGGAGCACCAGCGGAAACATTCTGGGCCAGATGGCACAAAGAATACCTCAATACGTTGTAAAGTTGTCAGAAATGGCAGCGCAAGCGACCCAACCTGAAGGAAGGAGACGTTGTGCCGATGAAGGACAATCAGGCAAGAAGGAAAGAATAGCCAATGGGTCGTCATTGTGAAGGCTCTTCCCAGCAAATATGGAATGGTCAGGAAGTTGGACGTTAAAGTGACCTGACACCATGTCTCCAAGACCCATCTCATAGATCGTCCTCTTGTCCCCTGAAGATAAGTTTAAGTAAATATGTCAGAAGGGGCATCTTAAAAGACACCGGGTGGGGAGTGTTAAGTGTGCTTTGAATTCTAAATACATCACAGACAGTGTCACCAGCAAAGCACTCCCACACCATCACACCTCCTCCTCCATGCTTCACGGTGGGAAATACACATGCGACGGTACCTTGAATTCTAAATACATCACAGACAGTGTCACCAGCAAAGCACCCCCACACCATCACACCTCCTCCTCCATGCTTCACAGTGGGAAATACACATGCGGAGATCATCCATTCACCCACACCGCGTCTCACAAAGACACGGAGGTTGGAACAAAAAATCTCCAATTTGCACTCCGCACCAAACGACAAATTTCCACCAGTCTAAGGTCCATTGCACGTGTTTCTTAGCCAAAACAAGTATCTTCTACTTATTGGTGTTGTTGGGTTCACCTTGGGGCCATGATAGAGGCTATACCAAATGTTTGATGTATTATAATAATTGATTATGCTTATGTTGTATTAATAGAAGGGCAGGGGTTATAAGACCCCTTCCTCCTTACATTTATAGGGTCCTAGACTACAGATTAACAATATATATATATATATATTAATTATAAAGGTTTAATATTATTCCACAGTCTTTTCTAGTCTCTGCCTCATAAAGAAACAGTCTGAGAAATGTATGACTGTGACAGAACTCTGCAGGGGAGCGTAAGAGAAGAGACTAGTCAGACTTTCCACTATAAATCAACGTGGGGAGTAGACATTTACTGCTGAGCCTTTAGATAACACAAACTCTTGTTTATATAGTTGTGTATGCATGGGTTTGGTCTCATGAGTAGAAGGTAATGACGTAGGCAGTTACATCACTAGGGGTTCGACTGCAAGCATATTAAAGCAACTCGGACCCTTTCCTATTTTGCAGAACTTACTGGGGAACATACGTGCTATGTTCCCGTTGTCAACTTCTGTCTGCAATTGCATTAATAAATGAATGATTGATTTAATGATAAGATATTGTCTGAATGCTAATTTCACCAATGAGCCAATGATTGACAAGGAACAAGGAACTAACCCCAACATTGGGCGAGCTTGCCAGGAGTGAGTGTCCACCCCAGGTTGGAGGAGATTCTACACCATGGTGCCAGAGCTCCAAATTAAACAAGGTAAGCAGACACCTGTTTAATCTAAGTCTGTAATTAATTGGCATTCACTGGTGTGGTTTCCCTCTAACAAGTAAGTGGCACCTCACTCACTCCAAAATACAGACATACACTTTCAATATGACATAGTCGGATTCTAGATTGGAGAAATTACATAACGGGCTATTGGTGAAATGCATGATGTCAATATAGGATGAATGAAAGGAATGATTGCTGATTTATATTTTATTTGTTAGAGGTAATTCAACGACAATTACCCAGATACTAGTTATTTTTTTTATTTTGTAGAGGTACCCAGTGAATGAGTTGTTTATGAATAGTGCGTTGTTTGTTTGTCTGTGGATTATGGCAGGGTTTATTGGGTAATGGCCCAATGGTGGAATAGTAGGAGAGAAGTTATTTGAATAAAAGGTTGAACATATTTGTTAGTGACACTTTCCTACCATAAGACAATATTGGAAATGTACAACCCTTAGTATAACAGTCAAATTATTACAAGGAAGTTCTGTAGAGATTTTCATAGACAGTTTGTGATTCTATCACCAGTGGAATAAAACTTTACTGTTACTCTACACCCTTAAGATATAATATTAGGAATTGAAATCTAGCATGCGGTTGTCTCTGAGGCCCGTGTGTGAAATATATTTAAGTTTAGTAGAACCATTTACTATAGCCTGGAGTAAGTGAGAGTAGAATTAGGATTTCAGTATCACCCACGGTTGTTTAACACACACTGAAAGGAGATAGGGAGGAATTTATATAGACATATTCATACATATTACACCCACTTTAGGATACCACTATAGAAATTGAAAAACACATTACACGCAGACTATCTAAATAAAAAGCCGGAGCACCATGGCACAGTCAAACCAGGATGAGGAGATGGGAGCAATGAACCCTGTCACACCTGTGGAATATATGCAAAATACGTTTCCTGCTGTGGAATTTACATTCACTTTTAAGAAATGGCATGTCTGGGCAAAAATAGATATCCAATGGCTGGATCATTCAACAAGACTAGGTTGGATATAGTCAAGGAGATAATTCAGACAGGAAGAATGGACAAGGAGAAGGGGATGAAGAAGAAGTGCCCTTGTATCAGAAACTGTGACGGCAATGATGATGCTGGAAGAACAGACCTTCATGAACAACCGTGACCAAACTAAAGCTGGAGAAAACAATAGAGTGCAGGACAGGAGTACTCTCCCCACCGCCCCGCTGCCGTATGGGAATCAAACCAGAGGACCCCTGGGTGACAATACACAGATCTACCCTCTCATACCACTGACAGAAGAACATGGAGAAGCCACCACGATTATCCTCAAGGGGACTCTGAAGGAGGTGGATGACACAACAGCAGCAACAAGCGACATGAGAACAATAGAATTGGATGAAAGAGGAAAAAAAGTTTTCCCTCGACACCCCAACTCGCTCTACAAAAAGGAACAGACTGGAAGACCCTAAACAACTCTGCTCAAGTTGTTTCTACAGGCTCACCACATCCACAGCCAGCAGCTCCCACACAGTCACACCCGTGAACCTGGTGCCTGCAGGGTATGTGCTTTTCACCACTCTGCATTATGGTGACCCACAAACATGGACTAGAAGAGGTGGTGGGCCAGAGCCTTTCGTGACTGGATCAACAATGCTGGACCTGTGGGCAGTTGGGGCATGTGGGCAGTTGGGGCATGTGGGCAGTTGGGGCATGTGGGGCATGTGGGCAGTTGGGGCATGTGAGTTTGCAGTGTGGGGGAAATGAAAGAGGGAACAACAGGGGCAGAGGAATCTTTGGGCCTGGCAGAGGAAGAGGAAACGTTGGGCCTGGCAGAGGAAGAGGAAACTTGGCCAATGGGAAATCAGAACACCAACAGTTCTTATTTCTCTCAGAATCAACAATGAAGGCGCCCGATTCCCTCCATCAGAGTCCCAGTATTTATATATATATATTTTTACCTTTATTTAACTAGGCAAGTCAGTTAAGAACAAATTCTTATTTACAATGACGGCCTAGGAACAGTGGGTTAACTGCCTTGTTCAGGGGCAGAACAACAGATTTGTACCTTGTCAGCTCTGGGATTCGAACTTGCAACCTTTCAGTTACTAGTCCAACGCTCTAACCACTAGGCTACCCTGCCGCCCCAATGATGGAAGAGAAGAGCCAATGGTTACTCTTAAATGTTAAATGGACATGACCTGCCATTTCTAATAGACACTGGAGCTCACTGTTCCTGTTTAGGAAAACCTGGACAAGGTGTTGGAGCATCCCTGAGCAAATCACCAGTAACAATAACAGGGACATCGGGACAGCCCAGGAATGTGCACCGGGCAAAGACTTGTTTGATGAACCTCTGCTTGACTCTGACATGGTGCTGTTCGTTGATGGTTCTGCTTATATAGATCAAAGCACAGGGTAGACACATGTAGGATCGGCTGTAGTAGATGTGGGAGGTGATATTGAGGTTATACGGCCCCTACCAGAACATGTATCAGTGCAACAGGCAGATGTATTAGCTCGGAACACAGCTTGTGAATTGAGGGAAGGGAAGACCTTTACTGTCTACTCAGACTTAGCATATGCTATTGGGGTTTTGTTGGTCATTGTGTGGGATTTGGAGAGCAACAGGGTTTACTAACACCACAGGCACACCTATTACAAACAGACTTTATGTTGAACAGTTGTTTGAAGCTATGTGAAAACCTAACACATTGGCTAGTGTTAAGGTGGAGGCACACACGGACTGGAGTGATTATGCTAAGTATTGGTAACAGCATAGCTGATGAGGCGGCCAAATTGGCCGTGGTCACGCACATGCATTTAATTTTTTCTTGTCGTTTGTGTCGTCTGAAACTACTGATCTCGAGGAACAGCAGCAGGCTGATATTCTCAATCACCAGGTGTGGAGGGAGAGAGGGTGTGCTCTCTGTCCTGGGTCTGGCTTATGGCTACCTACTTTTGTCTGGCATGCCCTGTTCATCATCAACCAATGATCTTTAATATTTGCCGATTGGCTCATGGATTGAGCCATTCGGTCAAAGGGGAATATGGAGGAGAAGATTTAGGAGAAGATTTCGGCTCAATGGTTTTGCCAAAATTTGAATCAGCGCGTAAAACAGTTAATTTATCGTTGCGCCACATGTTTGTTATTTAACATAGACAAGGGAACTCCACTGCAACCAGGGAACTCCACTGCAACCAGGGAACTCCACTGCAACCAGGGAACTCCACTGCAACCAGGGAACTCCACTGCAACCAGGGAACTCCACTGCAACCAGGGAAGTTCCTCACTCCAAAAGGACCTTTTGTCTACCTAGCTATGGATTTCATAGACATGGTAAAGCGAAAAATAAAGAAAGAGATACTACCTGATGATAAATGACAGGTTCACCAGGCGGGTGGAACCATCCCACTCACCAACTGTGTTGCGCGAACAGTTGCAAAATTGCTAGCCAGGGAAATCATACCCAGGATCGTAGTGCCTGAGGTTTTGTCTGCAGACAATTGGACCCATCTCACAGGAGATGTGGTTGCCCAAATGGCCAAAATGATGGGTGTTGACCAGACGTTTGTGTCCATCTATCACCCGCGGAGTAACGGGAATTACTGAGAGGGCTAATCAGACCCTGAAAGGCTCCCTTGTCAAACTATGCCATTCCACAGGAATGACATGGGTAGAGGGATTACCTTTTGTCCTCATGAAAATGCGCACCAGCCTTAACAAAGGTATTGGGTGTACGTACACCTTATGAAATGTTAACAAGACGACCAATGAACACCCCAGGGGTGAGACCTATGACTGACCGACAGATAGACATAACTGAGACACAGTGTGACCATCTTAAGTGCACGAAGGAACTAACTTCTGTTGTAAGTTTTCTCCACTCTCACACTAGGAGAGCAGCAGAACCAATCCCAGGTGAGGATCCAGATGCTCTGACCATCTGCGAACCTGAAGAGTCATCAGATGTCGAGGACACCATCATACACACACACTATGGATGTGAAACGAGAAAATCGCAACCATGGAAACACATGCAGGGTATTTGTAGCTCTCCAAGTCCTACTCGTTCCCTTTGTGGACGGGAGATGTGGAGAATAATAAATGTGTGAAAGCAGGAACATACACAGGGGAAGGGGAACACATCTGGCACACGGGTAATGATTTTCCAGAAACCCACCTCCACAGCCTTTCTGTGGGGAACCCAGGCAGTACCAATTGGAAATAATGATTTTGGATGTAGATTACACCATTTTATGCAAAGGAACAATACCAGGGTTCGATGAAGAAACAGCAATTATACTATTCTGATGTTGGTCACTAGGGGGAAGGAAGCAGCATGGGAAGTTGTAGTAATGGGTAAATGGATTAACAATCTGACATACTCCATGCAGGTCCTTACTAATTTGATAAAACAGGGTTGTCACTAGATGTGCAGAATTTGAAGGCAGTAGTGACCAGAGACGAAATGGTACATATTGGCTAAAGACGGAGGGGCCCTACAGGTCCCTTGGAATAGACGATGAGGATTACTGTGTCATGTTGCTTCCTGACTCCTCTGACAACATGACAGCTATTATTAATGACCTGGCTAAATTAGGAGGTACTCTGGGAAAAGCTGTCAACACCATCTTTGACCAAATTGTACACTGGTTTAATGGTGTATTTGGAAACGTGAAGGTAATGATGTTCCTGTTTCCTGTTTGCCATGATTGTTCCACTTCTGGTAGGACTACTCTCGCTTTTCTGTTGCTTTATGTATAAGAAAGTGCCTGGCTAAAAAGACTGTTGAACATTTGGGGATTATGGGACACATGTATGTTGGGGTGGTCATGCCAATCTTTTCAGTCTCCTGAGGCAGAAAAGGTTTTGTCGTGCCCTCTTCACGACTGTCTTGGTATGTTTGGAACATGATAGTTCGATGGTGATGTGGCCACCAAGGAACTTGAAACTATCGACCCGCTCCACTACAGCACCATCAATGTTAATGGGGGCCTGTTCGGCCCACCTTTTCCTGTAGTCCACGATCAACTCCTTTGTCTTGCTCACATTGAGGGAGAGGTTGTTGTCCTGTCACCACACTGCCAGGTCTCTGACCTCCTCCCTATTGGCCGTCTCATCGCTGTCGGTGATCACAATCACTGTTGTGTCGTCAGCAAACTTAATGATGATGTTTGAATCGTGTTTGGCCACGCAGCCGTGGTTGAACAGGAAATACAGAAGGGGACTAAGTATACACCCCTGAGGGGCCCCAGTGTTAAGGATCAACGTGGCAGACGTGTTGTTGCCTACTCTTACCACCTGGGGGCGGTCCGTCAGGAAGTCCAGTTTAGTCCCAGAGTCCTTAGCTTAGTGATGAGCTTTGAGGGCACTATGGTGTGAACAGCATTCTCACATAGGTGTTCCTTTTGTCCAGGTGAGAAAGGGCAGTGTGATTGAGATTGCGTCATCTGTAGATCTGTTGGGGTAGTATGCGAATTGGAGTGGGTCTAGGGTGATGCTGTTGATGTGAGCCATGACCAGCCTCTCAAAGCACTTCATGGCTACCGACATGAGTGCTACAGGGCGGTAGTCATTTAGGCAGGTTACCTTCGTGTCCTTGGGCACAGGGACTATGATGGTCTGCTTGAAACATGTACAGTTGAAGTCTGAAGTTTACATACACTCAGGTTGGAGTCATTAAAACTCATTTTTCAACCACTCCACAAATTTCTTGTTAACAAACTATAGTTTTGGCAAGTCGGTTAGGACATATACTTTGTGCATGACAAGTATTTCTCCAACAATTGTTTACAGACAGATTATTTAATTTATAATTCACTGTATCACAATTCCAGTGGGTCAGAAGTTTACACACTAAGTTGACTGTGCCTTTAAACAGCTTGGAAAATTCCAGAAAATGATATCATGGCTTTAGAAGCTTCTGATGGGCTAATTGACATCATTTGAGTCAATTGGAGGTGTACCTATGGATGTATTTCAAGGCCTACCTTCAGACTCAGTGCCTCTTTGCTTGACATCATGGGAAAATCAAAAGAAATCAACCAAGACCTCAGAAAAAGAATTGTAGACCTCCAGAAGTCTGGTTCATCTTTGGGAGCAATTTCCAAACGCCTGAAGGTACCACGTTCACCTGTACAAACAGTAGTACGCAAGTATAAAACACCATGGGACCACACAGCCGTCATACTGCTCAGGAAGGAGATGTGTTCTGTCTCCTAGAGATGAATGTACTTTGGTGCAAAAAGTGCAAATCAATCCCAGAACAACAGCAAAGGACCTTGTGAAGATGCTGGAGGAAACAGGTACAAAAGTATCTATATCCACAGTAAAACGAGGCCTATATCGACATAACCTGAAAGGCTGCTCAGCAAGGAAGAAGCCACTGCTCCAAAACCACCATACAAAAGCCAGACTACGGTTTGCAACTGCACATGGGGACAAAGATTGTACTTTTTGGATAAATGTCCTCTGGTCTGATGAAACAAAAATAGAACTGTTTGGCCATAATGACCATCATTATGTTTGGAGGAAAAAGGGGGATGTTTGCAAGCCGAAGAACACCGTCCCAACCGTGAATCACGGGGTGGCAGCATCATGTTGTGGGGGTGCTTTGCTGCAGGAGGGTCTGGTGCACTTCACAAAATAGATGGCGTCATGAGGAAAGAAAATTATGTGGATATATTGAAGCAACATCTCAAGACATCAGTCAGGAAGTTAAAGCTTGGTCGCAAATGGGTCTTCCAACTGGACAATGACCCCAAGCATATTTCCAAAGTTGTGGCAAATGGCTTAAGGACAACAAAGTTAAGGTATTGGAGTGGTCATCACAAAGCCCTGACCTCAGTCCTATAGAAAATGTGTGGGCAGAACTGAAAAAGCGTGTGTGAGCAAGGAGGCCTACAAACCTGACTCAGTTACACCAGCTCTGTCAGGAGGAATGGACCAAAATTCACCCAATTTATTATGGGAAGCTTGTGGAAGGCTGCCTGACACGTTTGACCCAAGTTAAACAATTTAAAGGGAATGCTACCAAATACTAATTGAGTGTATGTTAACTTCTGACCCACTGGGAATGTGATGAAAGAAATAAAAGTTGAAATAAATCATTATCACTACTATTATTCTGACATTTCACATTCTTAAAATAAATTGGTGATCCTAACTGACCTAAGACAGGGAATTTTTACTAGGATTGAATGTCAGGATTTGTGAAAAACTGAGTTTAAATGTATTTGGCTAAGGTGTATGTAAACTTCCGTCTTCAACTGTAGGTATTACAGACTCGGTCAGGGAGAGGTTGAAAATGTCAGTGAAGACACTTGACAGTTGGTCCGCGCATGCTTTGAGTACACGTCCTCGTAATCCTTCTGTCCCAGCGGCTTTCTGAATGTTGACCTGTTTAAAGGTTTTGTTCACATCGGCTACCGAGAGCTTTATCACACAGTCATCCAGAACAGCTGGTGCTCTCGTGCATGCTTCAGTGTTGCTTGCCTCGAAGCGAGCATAAAAGGCATTTAGCTCATCTGGTAGTCTCGAGTCACTGGGCAGCTTGCGACTGGGTTTCCCTTTGTAGTCCGCAATAGTTTTCAAGCCCTGCCACATCCGACAAGCGTCAGAGCCGGTGTAGTAGGGTTGAATCTTAATCCTGTGTTGACGCTTTGCTTGATTGATGGTTCGTCTGAGGGCATAGCGGGATTTCTTATAAGCGTCCGGATTAGTCTCCAGCTCCTTGAAAGCGGCAGCTCTAGCCTTTAGCTCAATGTGGATGTTGCTGTAATCCATGGCTTCTGGTTGGGATTTGTACGTACAGTCACTGTGGGGACGACATCATCGATGCACTTATTGATGAAGCCGATGACTGAGGTGGTGTATTCCTCAATGGCATTCGATGAATCCCGGAACATATTCCAGTCTGTGCTAGAAAAACAGTCCTGTAGCGTAGCATCCGCGTCATCTGACCACTTCCGTATTGAGAGAGTCACCGGTACTTCCTGCTTTAGTTTTTGCTTGTAAGCAGGAATCAGGAGGATCGAATTATGGACAGATTTGCCAAATGGAGGGCGGGGGAGAGCTTTGTATGCATCTCTGTGTGTGGAGTAAAGGTGGTCTAGAATTTATTTCCCCTGGTTGCACTTGACATGTTGGTAAAAATTTGGTTAAACTTATTTAAGTTTGCCTGCATTAACGTCCCCGGCCACTAGCAGCGCCGCTTCTGGGTGAGCATTTTCTTCTTTGCTTATGGTCTCAGAGTTGGTTGAGAGCGGTCTTAGTACCAGCTTTGTTTTGTGGTGGTAAATAGATGGCTACGAATAATACAGATGAGATCTCAGATCTCTTGGTACATAATGTGGTCTACAGTTTATCATAAGGTACTCTACCTCAGGCGAGCAATACCTTGAGACTTCTTTAATATTAGACATCACGCACCAGCTGTCATTGACAAAAAGACACAGACCCCCACCCTTCGTCTTACCAGACGAAGCGTCTCTGTTCTGCCGATACATGGAAAATCCCGCTAGCTCTATATTATCCGCATCGTCGTTCAGCCACGTCTCGGGTGAAACATATGATGTTACAGTTTTTAATGTTCCGTTGGTAGGATCATCTTAATAGTAGGTTATCAATGTTATTTTCTAACGATTGCACGTTAGCAAGAAGAATGGAAGGCATTGGGAGTTTACTCGCTCGCCTCCGGATTCTCAGAAGGATCCCCGATCTGCGTCCTCTTTTCCGGCTTTTCTTCACGCAAAAGGTGTGGATCTGGGCCTGTTCCAGTGAAAGCAGGATATCCTTCTCGTCGGATGAGTAATCGCTTTTCTGATGTCCAGAAGTTATTTTTGGTCATAAGCAACTAATTATGTAAACAATAAATAAAAAAATAAGTTTCACAAAACACAAAACAATAACAAAATAGCACAATTGGTTGGGAGAATGTAAAACATCTGCCATGTTCTTCGGCGCCATCTTTGAAGAAACTTTCATAGTTCTTGAAATTTTCCGTATTGACGGACCTTCATGGCTTGAAGTAATGATGGACTGTCATTTCTCTTTGTTTATTTGAGCTGTTCTTGCCATAATATGGACTTGGTCTTTTACCAAATAGGGCTATATTCTTTATACCACCCCTACCTTGTCACAACACAACTGATTGGCTCAGATGCATTAAGAAGGAAAAAAACAAGGCACACCTGTTAATTTAAATGCATTCCAGGTGACTACCTCATGAAGCTGGTTGAGAGAATGCAAAGCTGTCATCAAGGCAAAGTGTGGCTACTTTGAAGAATCTCAAATACAAAATATATTTTGTTGTTTAACACTTTTTTGGTTACTACATGATTCCATAGTTTTGATGTCTTCATTATTATTCTACAATGTAGAAAATTGTCCAAAATAAATTAAAACCCTTGAATGAGTAGGTGTTCTAAGACTTTTGACCGGTTGTGTAAATATTGCGAGACAGGCATATTTAGATGACAAACAGGAAATTAGTATCATGGCCAGTACTCATAAAGCATCTCATAGTGCTGATCTAGGACCAGTATCACCTTTCAGATCATGATAAAGAAAAAATGTGTCATTATACTTCTGTTCTCATGTCACTTGAACCTGTCAAACATGCATAATCTGAAATTACATGTCACGTGAACCTGTCAAACATGCATAATCTGAAATTACATGTCACGTGAACCTGTCAAACATGCATAATCTGAAGTGACATTTCCTTGCCTCTGTAATCTCCTTCTCCACCAGGATCCTTGACAACAAAGCACTTTAAGAATAGATGCCCAGCCGCAGGGCAGCCTGTCAGACCTACCCGCTGTAGGACAGAACTAGAGATAACCTCCAACTCAACGAGCTAACAGTATGTAGCCACTAGCCTCCACGCTGCCACACAGTGTGGCAGTCAGCAGGCTGCTGGGGCGTGAGGAAGGAGGGAGAGAAAAGACTGAGGATGAGGCTCTGTATCAACATCTTTTAGACAAGACAGACAACAGCATCCTTTCAACATTGCTATTCATACCAATAATGTTTTCAGACCATATTTCTCTCTCTCTGTGTGTGTGTGTGTGCGCGCGCGCCCCCATGCCAGAGGGGTACACCACCAGATTATGGTGAGAAAGTGATTTGGGTTGACATTTTGTCACAGTCGTTCCATCGAAGAGGAGATTCAATAATTTATTCAACCAGCCAGCAGGGCTGCCACTCTTGAGCTCTCTCTGTTGTTTCCTTGTGTGTCTTGTGGGTAGGTGAGCCACTGAGCTAAACAACAAGCATCACCTCCTGACCAAGCAGCAGTTCTCACATGATCATGACAGCCTCGGGAGTAGAGGGATTTTAAGGAACAGGGCATCATTTCTAGCCTAGTGAATCCAGATTAAACGCTACTTCCAATTTTCTTTCTAAATAATAATTAACATAACTTTTAGTCTGGATTCACCAGGCTACATTATCTCTGGAGTAACATTCACCAGGCTACATTATCTCCGGAGTAACATTCAGTGTGGATTCACCAGGCTACATCATCTCTGGAGTAACATTCACTAGGCTACATTATCTCCGGAGTAACATTCAGTTTGGATTCACCAGGCTACATTATCTCTGGAGTAACATTCAGTCTGGATTCACCAGGCTACATTATCTCTGGAGTAACATTCAGTTTGGATTCACCAGAATACATTATCTCCAGAGTAACATTCAGTCTGGATTCACCAGGCTACATTATCTCCGGAGTAACATTCAGTCTGGATTCACCAGGCTACATTATCTCTGGAGTAACATTCAGTCTGGATTCACCAGGCTACATTATCTCTGGAGTAACATTCAGTCTGGATTCACCAGGCTACATTATCTCCGGAGTAACATTCAGTTTGGATTCACCAGGCTACATTATCTCTGGAGTAACATTCAGTCTGGATTCACCAGGCTACATTATCTCTGGAGTAACATTCAGTGTGGATTCACCAGGCTACATTATCTCCGGAGTAACATTCAGTCTGGATTCACCAGGCTACATTATCTCTGGAGTAACATTCAGTCTGGATTCACCAGGCTACATTATCTCTGGAGTAACATTCAGTCTGGATTCACCAGGCTACATTATCTCCGGAGTAACATTCAGTTTGGATTCACCAGGCTACATTATCTCTGGAGTAACATTCAGTCTGGATTCACCAGGCTACATTATCTCTGGAGTAACATTCAGTGTGGATTCACCAGGCTACATTATCTCCGGAGTAACATTCAGTCTGGATTCACCAGGCTACATTATCTCTGGAGTAACATTCAGTGTGGATTCACCAGGCTACATTATCTCTGGAGTAACATTCAGTCTGGATTCACCAGGCTACATTATCTCTGGCGTAACATTCAGTCTGGATTCACCAGGCTACATTATCTCTGGCGTAACATTCAGTCTGGATTCACCAGGCTACATTATCTCTGGAGTAACATTCAGTTTGGATTCACCAGGCTACATTATCTCCGGAGTAACATTCAGTCTGGATTCACCAGGCTACATTATCTCTGGAGTAACATTCAGTCTGGATTCACCAGGCTACATTATCTCCGGAGTAACATTCAGTTTGGATTCACCAGGCTACATTATCTCCGGAGTAACATTCACTCTGGATTCACCAGGCTACATTATCTCCGGAGTAACATTCAGTGTGGATTCACCAGGCTACATTATCTCTGGAGGAGCAGTAGAGGAATGTCTTCTTCTCAAAATGACAGCAGTCGTCGTTGAAGTGCGCCGCCACAGATTGCATTTTTAGTGTACATGTTGTGTCCACTAATGACGATAACATTTCCCAGCATGCACTACCAACAGCTACTGTTTTGAATAATGTAAATAGTGTCTAAATGAAAACCAATAAGATGTCTTGAGGTGTAACTTAGTCGTTTATTTTAATTCCACACATTTTTCAAAAAAATTACAAAATACTCAAATGGAGAGAGAACACAGGACTCACTTTTTCTTATTATTTCTACTTTTTGTTTACATTGTCATGTCATCATCCCCATGGTGACTACTAATATATACAATATGCTTCAAGATACCAGTTATATATATAAATCTTAGCCGGTCAGAATGTGTAGACATTCTGCTATTGCTGCTTGGAAATGAGAAGATAAACCATTGACAACACCTAACATCCAAGGGTTTGGAGGAGAGGAGAGAACACGAAAAGGCAGGAAGAAGAGGGTGGTGTCAGATGGAAGAGGAGGGTGGTGGTGTCAGAAAGAGGAGGAGGGTGGTTTCAGAAAGAGGAGGAGGGTGGTGTCAGAAGGAGGAGGAGGGTGGTGTCAGAAAGAGGAGAGTGGTGTCAGAAAGAGGAGAGTGGTGTCAGAAAGAGGAGGAGGGTGGTGTCAGAAAGAGGAGGAGGGTGGTGTCAGAAAGAGGAGGGTGGTGTCAGAAAGAGGAGGGTGGTGTCAGAAAGAGGAGGGTGGTGTCTGAAAGAGGAGGAGGCAGCAGATGAAGAGGAGTACATGAGATGAGTGAATGTGCATTGAACAGACAGACAAACAGAGCACATGGACGGACCAGAGAGGAGTAGAAGGAACTTGACCATAGGCTAACATAGGATAGGTGAGAGCTAACAGCCAGTAGACTGGTATGACAGTTAGGTGAACTGAACAGAACAGTCAATGGCATGGCGTACAGTACACTCAACACCCCCGGCATTGAAGGGGAGGCCAGGAGAAGCTGTGCAGGCTGAGGGGACGGCTGACCAGCCAGCAGGGGAGAACAGCGAGAGCCTGGAGGCAATAGGACCACCGACATTACACCTCCACTTCCTAGAATCTGCTCCCAGTACTGGACCCATGTCCTCCCATGTAGCTAGGCCTGTTAGATAGAATCTGGACCCAGTACTGGACCCACGTCCTCCCATGTAGCTAGGCCTGTTAGATAGAATCTGGACCCATGTCCTCCCATGTAGCTAGGCCTGTTAGATAGAATCTGGACCCAGTACTGGACCCATGTAGCTAGGCCTGTTAGATAGAATCTGCTCCCAGTACTGGACCCACGTCCTCCCATGTAGCTAGGCCTGTTAGATAGAATCTGGACCCAGTACTGGACCCATGTCCTCCCATGTAGCTAGGCCTGTTAGATAGAATCTGGACCCAGTACTGGACCCACGTCCTCCCATGTAGCTAGGCCTGTTAGATAGAATCTTCTCCCAGTACTGGACCCACGTCCTCCCATGTAGCTAGGCCTGTTAGATAGAATCTGGACCCAGTACTGGACCCACGTCCTCCCATGTAGCTAGGCCTGTTAGATAGAATCTGGACCCAGTACTGGACCCATGTCCTCCCATGTAGCTAGGCCTGTTAGATAGAATCTGCTCCCAGTACTGGACCCACGTCCTCCCATGTAGCTAGGCCTGTTAGATAGAATCTGCTCCCAGTACTGGACCCATGTAGCTAGGCCTGTTAGATAGAATCTGCTCCCAGTACTGGACCCATGTCCTCCCATGTAGCTAGGCCTGTTAGATAGAATCTGCTCCCAGTACTGGACCCATGTAGCTAGGCCTGTTAGATAGAATCTGCTCCCAGTACTGGACCCATGTCCTCCCATGTAGCTAGGCCTGTTAGATAGAATCTGGACCCAATACTGGACCCACGTCCTCCCATGTAGCTAGGCCTGTTAGATAGAATCTGCTCCCAGTACTGGACCCACGTCCTCCCATGTAGCTAGGCCTGTTAGATAGAATCTGGACCCAGTACTGGACCCACGTCCTCCCATGTAGCTAGGCCTGTTAGATAGAATCTGGACCCAGTACTGGACCCATGTCCTCCCATGTAGCTAGGCCTGTTAGATAGAATCTGCTCCCAGTACTGGACCCACGTCCTCCCATGTAGCTAGGCCTGTTAGATAGAATCTGCTCCCAGTACTGGACCCATGTAGCTAGGCCTGTTAGATAGAATCTGCTCCCAGTACTGGACCCATGTCCTCCCATGTAGCTAGGCCTGTTAGATAGAATCTGCTCCCAGTACTGGACCCATGTAGCTAGGCCTGTTAGATAGAATCTGCTCCCAGTACTGGACCCATGTCCTCCCATGTAGCTAGGCCTGTTAGATAGAATCTGGACCCAGTACTGGACCCATGTCCTCCCATGTAGCTAGGCCTGTTAGATAGAATCTGCTCCCAGTACTGGACCCACGTCCTCCCATGTAGCTAGGCCTGTTAGATAGAATCTGGACCCAGTACTGGACCCACGTCCTCCCATGTAGCTAGGCCTGTTAGATAGAATCTGCTCCCAGTACTGGACCCATGTCCTCCCATGTAGCTAGGCCTGTTAGATAGAATCTGGACCCAGTACTGGACCCACGTCCTCCCATGTAGCTAGGCCTGTTAGATAGAATCTGCTCCCAGTACTGGACCCATGTCCTCCCATGTAGCTAGGCCTGTTAGATAGAATCTGCTCCCAGTACTGGACCCATGTCCTCCCATGTAGCTAGGCCTGTTAGATAGAATCTGGACCCAGTACTGGACCCACGTCCTCCCATGTAGCTAGGCCTGTTAGTCACAGTGAATATGGCAGCACAGCACACAGTATATCAGGATCCCCTCATGGAGGAGAACCACTAGCCTGGTACCCTAGGAGTTGTCAAGACAGCACAAATATACCAGGCTAGAGAAGTCTTGCTGTAGCAGCCACACTTGGACAAATAGAGGAGTGAGGAAACCAGGGTTATCACCATCGTCACCACCCGCAGTTCCCTCTAGCACCCTTGTTCAAGTCCACTCACCCACAGTCAGATCAGAACACATGTTGGCGCCTCAGTGTAGCTTGAAGACACGAAGACAATTTTAAAACATTGTATAAGAAAATTGTAAAACAGGTTTTAAAAATCTGCCTATAAACTTTTAAATGTTTCTTAATTATGTTGACTCCATAGTCGAGTGTCAAAATCAATTAAAAGCACAGAGAAATTCTATCTAGTCTTCCACATAGAGTAGTAACCTAACATCCATAGAGTAGTAACTGAGGGATTCTATCTAGTCTTCCTTGGAGTGCAATAGATGATGTCTGCATCAGGGTATTGTACACTACAGGGCAGGGCAGGACAGGGCAGGGCAGGACAGGACAGCACAGGGCAGGACAGCACAGGGCAGGACAGGGGGATATGCTGATCCATAGATGACTTGGTGACTGAGATATAGTCAGTCCTCTTCAAGGGTCTCAAATCATTAACTCAACGCAGTAAGTTCAGGCATTCTGTCTGACAATATGGTGCTTGTCAAGAGGTGTATAATGAAAGGAGGTGGATGGGACAGTCTTGTGTAGGTGAGAGTCTGGGACTATACGGCTCTCTGAGGTACCCCCACACCACAGGACTGGGACCATCGCTGTACCCTTTGGCTGTTATAGTAATGCTATGTTGCCCCCTCCCCCGTTAAAACAAGGCATAATGCTTCAGAACACAATAACATATTGGAGGTTTATAAATGACTTGGTTCAGAGACCACACCTAGTAACAATTATAATAATAATAATTATATGTATATATATATACTATTTACAGACTCAAAAAAATGCCATGCTGCAGCTTTTCGTTCAAATTATGAAAACCTCCAATAATGTATTAAAATAACAATAGCACTTAGTTTTTGAATCTTTCCGTGGATATAATGTCTGGAACTCTCTTTTCCCGTCTTGTTTCCTTTCCGTCGACTAGCACAGTGAACGTGTGCTACCTACAAACGCGTTGTGGAAGCTTTAGAGGAGTTTTCATGCAGGAAAGTCACAATCAGTCTTGAAGTCGGTGCCACTACTAGAAGGCTGTAGTTACACCAAACAACGTCTCTCAATGTCCTTAACGAAAAGAGAAAACAGACATGGAAGGAAAACAGACAACAGAAAAATCTTCCTCCTCTTTTTTCTCTTCAGTTTTTTTGTTGTTCTTCGTAACGGGAAATGTTTTGGGAGGGGCGGAGGTCGAGTTCCTCTGACTGACCGACTGCTCTGTAACTACTTCCTGTTCCTGTGTCCTAGGCAACTTCCTGCGTCCCCATTTGGTCGGTTACAGTTGCTTGTCGCTTTCCTTCTTCAGCCGGCTAAAACACAAAGGAACAAACACACGTCAGCATCGCCACGGTGACATATAGAAATATATCAGAATGTTCCGGCATCACTACCAAGATTTATACACACACACTGGTATTGTATTACAAGTTGGTCACAAGCTGGAGAATCTGGAACAAAGCTGCAGAAATCCTTGTACAAGCGTGCATTTAAACAATTTTAGAATTCACCACATCAGTAAAATTGCAAAGAAACGTAATATGTCAAATTTGGATAATGGTCTGTATAATTTGTCCAATGCGAAACTTAAAATGTTAATACAGACTTGCTCCACAGCCCCATATACAACAGTGACTACATTCAGTCTCTCTCTCTCTCTATATATATATATAGACCCTATAGGCTCACACTCTGAAAATGCAAAGTGCAGAGTAACTTCTTAAGGTAAAACATCACTTGCCATCAGGTTTTTCTGTAAAAGGAGTCCATTTCTGGAACTCGAGATCACTTGAATCGTCTGCATGATCTTACAGAAATCACACAAATGAAAATCTTTTTTAATTAGCAACAGGAATTTATAACCACAGAAGAACCATTTTATATTATGTTGAATATTTGTTCTGTAAATCTAATTTAATGTAATTATTATTATTTTAAAGTCCATCTAAGGACTGCTGCTGTCTAGAGTAGTCTTTAAAGTGTGTGTGTTGAAGTGTGTGTGTGTGTGTAAATGGTTAAGTGGGTGTGTCTCTCTGACCTGTAATAGTCCTCTTGTCCAGGAAGTGGGCCACCGTGCATGTGGTGATGTCCATGCAGCCACTGCTGTTCCATAGCTAGCCGCTGCAGCTCTGCAGACTGGGCATGCATGGCCTGGAGCTGGTGGGCTGCGGACATCTGGGGAGGAAGGTCCCGGGCGTACGGAGTACCTGGAGACAGAAACGCAACAGGATCAGGCCATGGGATTGACTGCCAATAGAGATGCCACTGGCGGATAAATCCCGTGTCACACTATAGAGTCGACCCAGACTAAACTGCTCTGACTCGGATACACCACATTACCAAAAGTATGTGGACACCTGCTCGTCGAACATCTCATTCCAAAATCATGGTCATTAATATGGAGTTGGTCCCCCCCTTTTGCTGCTATAACAGCCTCCACTCTTCTGGGAAGGCTTTCCACTAAATGTTGGAACATTGCTGCTATAACAGCCTCCACTCTTCTGGGAAGGCTTTCCACTAGATGTTGGAACATTGCTGCTATAACAGCCTCCACTCTTCTGGGAAGGCTTTCCACTAGATGTTGGAACATTGCTGCTATAACAGCCTCCACTCTTCTGGGAAGGCTTTCTACTAGATGTTGGAACATTCCTGCTATAACAGCCTCCACTCTTATGGGAAGGCTTTCCACTAGATGTTGGATCATTGCCGCTATAACAGCCTCCACTCTTCTGGGAAAGCTTTCCACTAGATGTGGGAACATTGCTGCTATAACAGCCTCTACTCCTCTGGGAAGGCTTTCCACTAGATGTTGGAACATTGCTGCTATAACAGCCTCCACTCTTCTGGGAAGGCTTTCCACTAGATGTTGGAACATTGCTGCTATAACAGCCTCCACTCTTCTGGGAAAGCTTTCCACTAGATGTTGGAACATTGCTGCTATAACAGCCTCCACTCTTCTGGGAAGGCTTTCCACTAGATGTTGGAACATTGCTGCTATAACAGCCTCCACTCTTCTGGGAAGGCTTTCCACTAGATGTTGGAACATTGCCGCTATAACAGCCTCCACTCTTATGGGAAAGCTTTCCACTAGATGTGGGAACATTGCTGCTATAACAGCCTCCACTCTTCTGGGAAGGCTTTCCACTAGATGTGGGAAGATTGTTGCTATAACAGCCTCCACTCTTCTGGGAAGGCTTTCCACTAGATGTGGGAACATTGTTGCTATAACAGCCTCCACTCTTCTGGGAAGGCTTTCCACTAGATGTGGGAACATTGCTGCTATAACAGCCTCCACTCTTCTGGGAAGGCTTTCCACTAGATGTTGGAACATTGCTGCTATAACAGCCTCCACTCTTCTGGGAAGGCTTTCCACTAGATGTGGGAACATTGCTGCTATAACAGCCTCCACTCTTCTGGGAAGGCTTTCCACTAGATGTTGGAACATTGCTGCTATAACAGCCTCCACTCTTCTGGGAAGGCTTTCAACTAGATGTGGGAACATTGCTGCTATAACAGCCTCCACTCTTCTGGGAAGGCTTTCCACTAGATGTGGGAACATTGCTGCTATAACAGCCTCCACTCTTCTGGGAAGGCTTTCCACTAGATGTGGGAACATTGCTGCTATAACAGCCTCCACTCTTCTGGGAAGGCTTTCCACTAGATGTGGGAACATTGCTGCTATAACAGCCTCCACTCTTCTGGGAAGGCTTTCCACTAGATGTGGGAACATTGCTGCTATAACAGCCTCCACTCTTCTGGGAAGGCTTTCCGCTAGATGTGGGAACATTGCTGCGGGGACTTGCTTCCAGAGGCAGTTTGGAACTCGGTAGTGAGTGTTGCAACCGACAGACAGACTATTTTTTTTACGCACTACACGCTTCACCAGTCCCCGGTCCCGTTCGGTGAGCTTGTGTGGCCTACCACTTCGCAGCTGAGCCGTTGTTGCTCCTAGACGTGCTCTAGCAGGGCAGAAATTTGACAAACTGACTTGTTGGAAAGGTGGCATCCTATGACAGTGCCACGTTGAAAGTCACTGAGCTCTTCAGTAAGGCCGTTATACTGCCAATGTTTGTCTATGGAGATTGCATGGCTGTGTGCTCGATTTTATACGCCTGTCAGCAACAGGTATGACTGAAAGAGTTTGAAGGGGTGTCCACATACTTTTATAGATATAATGTATTTTCTTTTGACATGGTCCTTTTCAGCCCTATTCTAACAACTATGATTTGTATGATGAAGCCAGCTCAGTACAGCTCGACTCAGTACGGCTCGACTCAGTACGGCTCGACTCAGTACGGCTCGACTCAGTACGGCTCGACTCAGTACGGCTCGACTCAGTACGGCTCGACTCAGTACGGCTCGACTCAGTACGGCTCGACTCAGTACGGCTCGACTCAGTACGGCTCGACTCAGTACGGCTCGGCTCAGTACGGCTCGGCTCGGCTCAGTACGGTGAAAATAAGATCTGACATTGATATGCTCTAGATTGTTCTTACCGAAGACCGGGTGTCGCAGCATCTCATGTTCGTGTGGGTTCTGTCCCAGGAGGGGGTTGGGGATTGCGCCGGGCGGGTAGGGAAAGCGGGCGAGATGCGGGCCTCCTGCCAGGGGGTCTACGAGGGGGTGCCCCCCCGAACCTGGAGGGCACACAAGACATTCACCACCGCCTGCACAGAGTCAGAACACCACATGGTCAGGGTACACTTATACATACAGTTTATCATGATACATCCTAATACACTGAAATACAGTACATACAGTTTATCATGATACAATACAGTCACTACATGACACAGCAGTAACCTGACACCTAGATAGTAGCAGTAACCTGACACCCAGATAGTAGCAGTAACCTGACACTCAGATAGTAGCAGTAACCTGACACTCAGATAGTAGCAGTAACCTGACACTCAGATAGTAGTAACCTGACACCCAGATAGTAGCAGTAACCTGACACCCAGATAGTAGCAGTAACCTGACACCCAGATAGTAGCAGTAACCTGACACCCAGATAGTAGCAGTAACCTGACACCCAGATAGTAGCAGTAACCTGACACCCAGATAGTAGCAGTAACCTGACACCCAGATAGTAGCAGTAACCTGACACCCAGATAGTAGCAGTAACCTGACACCCAGATAGTAGCAGTAACCTGACACCCAGATAGTAGCAGTAACCTGACACCCAGATAGTAGCAGTAACCTGACACCCAGATAGTAGCAGTAACCTGACACCCAGATAGTAGCAGTAACCTGACACCCAGATAGTAGCAGTAACCTGACACCCAGATAGTAGCAGTAACCTGACACCCAGATAGTAGCAGTAACCTGACACCCAGATAGTAGCAGTAACCTGACACCCAGATAGTAGCAGTAACCTGACACCCAGACAGTAGCAGTAACCTGACACCCAGACAGTAGCAGTAACCTGACACCCAGACAGTAGCAGTAACCTGACACCCAGACAGTAGCAGTAACCTGACACCCAGATAGTAGCAGTAACCTGACACCCAGATAGTAGCAGTAACCTGACACCCAGATAGTAGCAGTAACCTGACACCCAGATAGTAGCAGTAACCTGACACCCAGATAGTAGTAGTAACCTGACACCCAGATAGTAGCAGTAACCTGACACCCAGATAGTAGCAGTAACCTGACACCCAGATAGTAGTAACCTGACACCCAGATAGTAGCAGTAACCTGACACCCAGATAGTAGTAGTAACCTGACACCCAGATAGCAGTAGTAAACTAACACCCAGATAGTAGCAGTAACCTGACACCCAGACAGTAGTAACTATCCAGTCTATTCGTGTCTCTGAATGTCCTTGAGTGGCCCAGACAAAACCTGGACTTGAACCCGGTCTAACATCTCTGGAGAGACCTGAAATTAGCTCCCCATCCAACCTGACACAGCTTGAGAGGATCTGCAGAGAAGAATGGGAGAAACTCCCCAAATACAGGTGTGCCAAGCTTGTAGTGTCATACCCAAGAAGACTTGAGGCTGTAATCGCTGCTTCAACAAAGTACTGAATAAAGGGTCTGAATATGTCATAAAAAAAAATGATCCAAAATCCATTTTAGAATAAGGCTGTAACATAACAGAATGTGGAAAAATTGAAGGGGCCTGAATACTTTCCGAATGCACTGTATATATATATATGTATTATAACGGCATGCTACAGCTGCTAGGGATCCACAGATCATTAGAGGTTACAGTCATCAAGGCATACCAAATACAAAGGACAATCAACTGGGCTAGCAACAAAGTCATTAAGAAAATAGCTATTGAAAATGAGATATATATATTGCCATATTTGCTTACAGTATTGTTTTAAAATCAGAAAATAAGTGATGCTGAAGCTGTGATATAAATGCTTCACTAGAAGGTGGCAAATAAACTTGATCTTGATCTAGTAAGAAACGTTTCTGTATGGCCAGGCGTGTCACCTTGGTGCAGGGAGTCCTGCTGGTGCAGGTGCAGGTGTGAGTGGATGTGGGAGTGCTGGTGGTGATGAGGCGTGATGTTGAACATCTGAAGCCTGGCGATAGGGTCGTTGGCCACCGCCGCCATCCTCTCGGCGTGCAGCCTCTCCGCCGCCAGCCGCTCCGGGTAGCTCATGTCTGGTCTGAGCTGGGGTCCCGCGGCCAACGCCAAACGCTCTCTCTCCAGGGGGTTGAGACCCGGGTGGAAGGAGGCGAAGGGGTGCGGTCCCGCCATGGAAGGTAAGGAGATGGCGCCGTGTCGGGCGAAGTGCTCCATGGGGTTAGCCGAGGGGTGCATGCCTTCTAGTTCCGGGGGTTTGTGTTCGAACCCAGGCTTCATCCTCTCTCTCAGCTCCCTCTCCCTCATCTCTCTCTCCCTCATCTCCCGCTCTCGCAGCTCGCGCTCCCGCATGCCCGGGTCGGCGTTGTAGAGACCAGGCATGTGATAGGCCATCAGGGGGTCGTTGGGGTTGAGGGAGACGAAGAAGGGGTGGTTCCTATTGGTCGGGGACATGACATGGGGGCGGGCGTACTCGCTGAGGGTGCGCAGGGCGGGCGTGTCGGGGCCGATGTAGGGGGGCACTGCAGCGATGGAGGTAGGGGGGCCGTCGAAGGGAGGACGCATGTGGGCGGAGCCACCCATCTGGGGGTCACCCATACGGCCGTCGTGACACGAACTGGAGGCTTTCTGGAACAAATAGATATGTACAGAGGTTACACACACACTGGGAGGTTATAACGTGTAAGAATGATATAGGTTTTAAGGTGGTTGTAACAGGTTATGAGGAGGTTGTAACAGGTTGTAACAGGTTATGAGGAGGTTGTAACAGGTTGTAACAGGTTATGAGGAGGTTGTAACAGGTTGTAACAGGTTATGAGGAGGTTGTAACAGGTTGTGAGGAGGTTGTAACAGGTTGTAACAGGTTATGAGGAGGTTGTAACAGGTTGTAACAGGTTATGAGGAGGTTGTAACAGGTTGTGAGGAGGTTTTAAGGTGGTTGTAACAGGTTATGAGGAGGTTGTAAGGTGGTTGTAACAGGTTATGAGGAGGTTGTAACAGGTTATGAGGAGGTTGTAACAGGTTATGAGGAGGTTGTAACAGGTTGTAACAGGTTATGAGGAGGTTGTAACAGGTTATGAGGAGGTTGTAACATGTTATGAGGAGGTTGTAACAGGTTGTAAGGTGGTTATGAGGAGGTTGTAACAGGTTGTAACAGGTTATGAGGAGGTTGTAACAGGTTGTAACAGGTTATGAGGAGGTTGTAACAGGTTGTAACAGGTTATGAGGAGGTTGTAACAGGTTGTAACAGGTTATGAGGAGGTTGTAACAGGTTGTAAGGTGGTTATGAGGAGGTTGTAACAGGTTGTAAGGTGGTTATGAGGAGGTTGTAACAGGTTGTAACAGGTTATGAGGTTGTAACAGGTTATGAGGAGGTTGTAACAGGTTATGAGGAGGTTGTGAGGAGGTTGTAACAGGTTGTAACAGGTTATGAGGAGGTTGTAACAGGTTATGAGGAGGTTGTAACAGGTTATGAGGAGGTTGTAACAGGTTGTAAGGTGGTTATGAGGAGGTTGTAACAGGTTGTAAGGTGGTTATGAGGAGGTTGTAACAGGTTGTAACAGGTTATGAGGAGGTTGTAACAGGTTATGAGGAGGTTGTAACAGGTTATGAGGAGGTTGTAACAGGTTATGAGGAGTGTTGTAACAGGTTATGAGGAGGTTGTAACAGGTTATGAGGAGGTTGTAACAGGTTGTAACAGGTTATGAGGAGGTTGTAACAGGTTGTAACAGGTTATGAGGAGGTTGTAACAGGTTGTAACAGGTTATGAGGAGTGTTGTAACAGGTTATGAGGAGGTTGTAACAGGTTATGAGGAGGTTGTAACAGGTTGTAACAGGTTATGAGGAGGTTGTAACAGGTTGTAACAGGTTATGAGGAGGTTGTAACAGATTGTAAGGTGGTTATAATAGCTTGTAAAACATTATAAGGAG
Source organism: Salvelinus namaycush (assembly GCF_016432855.1). Taxonomy (NCBI): domain Eukaryota; kingdom Metazoa; phylum Chordata; class Actinopteri; order Salmoniformes; family Salmonidae; genus Salvelinus; species Salvelinus namaycush. Next base: position 2,530,287 of record NC_052320.1, on the reverse strand, counting down.
GTTACAATATGTTGTAAGCTTGGAACAGGTTCTAAGGATGTTATAATAGGTTGTAACAGGTTATAATAGGTTGTAACAGGTTCTAAGGAGGTTGGAACAGGTTCTAAGGAGGTTGGAACAGTTTGTAAGGAAAAGGTTATACAAATGTGACTCGTTTCAGGAAACTGGGTGTATATCGCGTGTCACTACTTCACAGGAGAGCCATTTGAACGTAAACATTATATTTGATCAAAATTCATTTTTTGGAACATGTGAACTTTCATGAGCCTTAATAACATAACCTGTATGCCATCTGTAAATACGAATAATATTGTTAAATTAGGAGCCTAGATGGTTTAGCCATGGAAAAATTGAGAGCAACCTTCCTGCTTGTCATGATTGGCTGAGATAATGAGTGGGCTGGACATGCCGAGAGATGAGTTCGGATTGGTCTGCCATGTAGCGGGCTTCTGTTTATAATATGAGCTGGTCAGTATGTGTAGATAATCCTGTTTATAATATGAGCTGGTCAGTATGTGTAGATAATCCTGTTTATAATATGAGCTGGTCAGTATGTGTAGGTAATCCTTTCTAACGCAGATTTTTATAAAGATATCACGTAGTAGGAACTGCATCAGTGTTGCTCTCCCCTTTCTGGAAGACCCAGTTTTGAAATCAGTGGAATTAGAGTATGATAGCTAAGGAGATGAAGAGAATTCTGCCGTTTGATTGCAAATATGCAGACGGAGTCAAAAAGAGAACACAGAAGGCTGTTGTATAAAACAGCTGTCTCCGGATTACATCTTCAAACTAAGGACAACCATGGCATCTGTGTCAGAGAGGGAGAAGCTTCCATCCATGTTTACGGGTAAGAGACTCTAGCTAGCTACATTTTCAGATATTGCACGTTTCTAATTTTGTCGAAAAGTAATTTTAATTTCAAGTTAAAGTGTACTGCTAGCTAGCTAACGTGACATGTATGATCTGTGTAGTAATAGTATTAGTGTCTCAGAGCCATTTGCATTGCTAGTTATAGCCTAATGTTAGCTAGCTAACGTGACATGTATGATCTGTGTAGTAATATTATTTGTATCTCAGAACCATTTGCATTGCTAGTTATAGCCTAATGTTAGCTAGCTAACATTGAACCAGGTTGGTTAGCTACCTTCAGATTCATGCAGGGTAGTAACGTTATGAGTTGGGATTACGGTTCATTGTTTAGCTAGCTGCTAGCTACATGTCTAAACAAAAGACTCCACTATGCAAGTAACTATTTCAATAGAATGTTCATGATGTCACTGCAACAACTGTCGATAGACGTAGCTGGTAAATTCTCTCTGGCTATCTACTCCGATTTCAGAGCACTCGTCTGTGTGAGCACTCGCAGAATAACGGACAAATTTACAAACGCTCAACACCTGTTGAAGATGGCCGGTGTCAGTAAACGTGCACTCTGAATGCTTTGAGAGCGAAGCGCTCTGAATTTACGAGTGGCCAATCTGACAACGTTCTGAGTTTATGAACGCCCAGAGCACACTCTGGCACTCCAGATTAAATTTACGAATACACCTGTAGTATAAACCAGCCTTTAATCTTGACATCTTTGTCTGTTTAGTACATGGCCTCACATGTGAATCCTTAAAGAGATGGGTGGGGCTAAAGCTTAAGATGGTGTGAACGATGCTGAATGGGTGTAGACAAAGAAGAGCTCTCCAGGAGGTACCAAAATATTCAAGGGCCATTTTCTCAAAAGTGAGGTTACAAGTTCATCAACTTTCAAAGCAGAATTACTTTCCGATTGTTCCTCAACTGCAGTGTATGATATACCATTTTCTAGCTCTGAGTCTCTACTTTTATCCAATGTAAAAAGCACAATTTCAAATGTTGCTACATAAGACCTAATCTAGCTGGTCGGTCACAAATACTCTAGTGGGAATGAGAAACATATAGGAGGTTTTAGAACAAAATGTGGTTTCAATTCCCAGCGTGAAGTTGAGAGACAAAATTACACCAAAACCCCTCACCACAGCTCTCTCCTGTTCCTTCTCTCTTTCCCGTTCCCTCTCTCGTTCCTTCTCCCTCTCCTTCTCCTCCCGGGCTTTCTGCTCGGCCTCCCTCTTGACCCGCTCCAGTGCTTCTTCTCTCTTCTTGGCCAGTTTAGAAGCAGCCAGAGGAGTAAAATAGAAGTCTGTCCTAGCACACGTGTTGTAGCCACGGTCCAGATGCTTGTAGAACCTAGGAGACACACAAAGGAAAACAACATTCAGATTTTGTAAAGAAGCACTGTTTGGCTAACAAATACTTAAAGGAAATACACATTAATATATAATAAGGATGTAGTTTGGCTAACAATACTTTAATAGAAATACACATGAAATATTCCAGGATTCACAGCTGGCTAACATCACAGTTCTCAAAAGACTCATACGACTTGTATACGTAAGTCATTAACATTCTACTTGAACACCTTGTCTTAAAATCTGTAAATCATGAATGATTAAAAAAACCGAAAAAATACATTAGCATAGAAAATGTGCTAAATGCATCAAAATGGCAAGCATCTTCAACAGACATGGGATGTAGTTTAATATCTGATTAGAAACAAAGATCCTGACTACCTCTATTAACAGACATGGGATGTAGTTTAATATCTGATTAGAAACAAAGATCCTGACTACCTCCATTAACAGATCCTGCCTACCTCCATTAACAGATCCTGCCTACCTCCATTAACAGATCCTGCCTACCTCCATTAACAGATCCTGCCTACCTCCATTAACAGATCCTGCCTACCTCCATTAACAGATCCTGCCTACCTCCATGAACAGATCCTGCCTACCTCCATGAACAGATCCTGCCTACCTCCATGAACAGATCCTGCCTACCTCCATGAACAGATCCTGCCTACCTCCATGAACAGATCCTGTCTACCTCCATGAACAGATCCTGTCTACCTCCATGAACAGATCCTGCCTACCTCCATGAACAGATCCTGCCTACCTCCATGAACAGATCCTGCCTACCTCCATTAACAGATCCTGCCTACCTCCATTAACAGATCCTGCCTACCTCCATTAACAGATCCTGCCTACCTCCATTAACAGATCCTGCCTACCTCCATTAACAGATCCTGCCTACCTCCATTAACAGATCCTGCCTACCTCCATTAACAGATCCTGCCTACCTCCATTAACAGATCCTGCCTACCTCCATTAACAGATCCTGCCTACCTCCATTAACAGATCCTGCCTACCTCCATTAACAGATCCTGCCTACCTCCATTAACAGATCCTGCCTACCTCCATTAACAGATCCTGCCTACCTCCATGAACAGATCCTGCCTACCTCCATGAACAGATCCTGCCTACCTCCATGAACAGATCCTGCCTACCTCCATGAACAGATCCTGCCTACCTCCATGAACAGATCCTGCCTACCTCCATGAACAGATCCTGTCTACCTCCATGAACAGATCCTGCCTACCTCCATGAACAGATCCTGCCTACCTCCATTAACAGATCCTGCCTACCTCCATTAACAGATCTTGTCTACCTCCATTAACAGATCTTGTCTACCTCCATTAACAGATCCTGCCTACCTCCATTAACAGATCCTGCCTACCTCCATTAACAGATCCTGCCTACCTCCATTAACAGATCCTGCCTACCTCCATTAACAGATCCTGCCTACCTCCATTAACAGATCCTGTCTACCTCCATTAACAGATCCTGTCTACCTCCATTAACAGATCCTGTCTACCTCCATTAACAGATCCTGCCTACTTCCATTAACAGATCCTGCCTACCTCCATTAACAGATCCTGTCTACCTCCATTAACAGATCCTGCCTACCTCCATTAACAGATCCTGCCTACCTCTTACCAGATCCTGCCTACCTCCATTAACAGATTCTGTCTACCTCCATTAACAGATCCTGTCTACCTCCATTAACAGATCCTGTCTACCTCCATTAACAGATCCTGCCTACTTCCATTAACAGATCCTGCCTACTTCCATTAACAGATCCTGTCTACCTCCATTAACAGATCCTGCCTACCTCTTACCAGATCCTGCCTACCTCCATTAACAGATCCTGTCTACCTCCATTAACAGATCCTGCCTACTTCCATTAACAGATCCTGCCTACCTCCATTAACAGATCCTGTCTACCTCCATTACCAGATCCTGTCTACCTCCATTACCAGATCCTGCCTACCTCCATTAACAGATCCTGCCTACCTCCATTAACAGATCCTGCCTACTTCCATTAACAGATCCTGCCTACTTCCATTAACAGATCCTGCCTACCTCCATTAACAGATCCTGCCTACCTCCATTAACAGATCCTGCCTACCTCTTACCAGATCCTGCCTACTTCCATTAACAGATCCTGCCTACCTCCATTAACAGATCCTGTCTACCTCCATTAACAGATCCTGTCTACCTCCATTAACAGATCCTGCCTACCTCCATTAACAGATCCTGCCTACCTCCATTAACAGATCCTGCCTACCTCCATTAACAGATCCTGCCTACTTCCATTAACAGATCCTGCCTACCTCCATTAACAGATCCTGCCTACCTCCATTAACAGATCTTGTCTACCTCCATTAACAGATCTTGTCTACCTCCATTAACAGATCCTGCCTACCTCCATTAACAGATCCTGCCTACCTCCATTAACAGATCCTGCCTACCTCCATTAACAGATCCTGCCTACCTCCATTAACAGATCCTGCCTACCTCCATTAACAGATCCTGCCTACCTCCATTAACAGATCCTGCCTACCTCCATTAACAGATCCTGCCTACCTCCATTAACAGATCCTGCCTACCTCCATTAACAGATCCTGCCTACCTCCATTAACAGATCCTGTCTACCTCCATTAACAGATCCTGCCTACCTCCATTAACAGATCCTGTCTACCTCCATTAACAGATCCTGCCTACCTCTAACAGACAGAGCCACTGAAGCACAACAGGTAGTCACATTCAAATTCTGACAGTGTGTGGGTGCGGTCATACCGTGCTGATTGGCTAGCATGGCTGGGCGTGTTGACGATGGTAGGGGAGGGGGAGGGGCTCCGTGGAGGGGGCGGAGGGCTCTCGGGCTCCTCTGATTCGTCGAGAGGTTCCTCCTTGATGTGTACAGGTGGGAGGGCGGGACCTGGGCAGGCGGAGCCGACGGAGGCTGGGAGGGGCATGGAGATGGAGGAAGAGGGGGGCTGGAGGCCTGGTGGTAGAGAGGAGGATGAGGAGGGGGGAGGACAGCCAGAGGAGGAGAGGGGCAGGACAGGGGCGAACGGGTGAGGAGGGAACGGGGACTGTTGGGATGTGTTGGGGTGGGAGGATGGTGATGGTCCGGACGGGGGTAGAGGAGGAGGAGGGTGGTGCTGGCTGCCTCGCTCTCTCTCTGAAATGGGGAGATTCTGGGACTGGGTGAGGACAGGGGGCTGGGCTGGTGGAGGCTGGAGCTGCTGGCCTGGGCCCTGGGGCATGAGCTGGAGGGGAGGAGGGTGGGCAGGAGGAGGGTGGTGGGTGGACAGGGAGGAGAGGGGCTTGAGGGCGGGTGGAGGGGGCAGGTTGGAGGGCATCTGGGGGAAGGGGGGCGCTGAGAGGTGTGGAGGCCCGTGTTTGTGAGACTGAGGGTCGCGGTTGGGCATGTGGGGGATGGGGGTGGTGGGAGGAGGCTTGATGTGGGGCATGGACATGGAAGGGGCGGGGGGTAGGGGCTGCTCGCGGGGCGGCTGATTGGACGAGCCACCCTGGGACGACGATGATTGGCCGGGGGGCGTGTGGGCCCTGTGAGACGGCTGCTGCGATTGACTGAGAGGGAGCGGGGAGGGCGGGACCTGAGACTGGGGGCCCAATGGGAAGCTTTGAGGGGGCAGGGAGTGGGGGTGGGGCAGGTGAGAGGGGCCAGTTTGGAGTGGGTGTGGCATGGATGATGGGTGGGGCAGTGGGCCGTGGAACGTGCTTGGTAGCGACTGGGTGGAGCCTGGCGGTCCTGGGGGTGGAGCCTGAGACATCCCCTGCTGTGGAGAATGAGGCAAGGGGGAGGGCCGCCTCTGGGGGTGGAGCGACGCCCCCGATTGGATGAGAGAGAGGGGGCCGGCCTGTTGGGGCATAGGAGGCGGTAGAGGCAGTGGAAGAGAAGTGGGGGGTGCGGAGGAGGGTGGGACCTGGGGGACCAGTGAGGGGGCTGAGGAGGACGTGGAAGGTAATGGAGGGGTGGTGGAGCGACCACAGAAGGTCCCTGGCTGACAAGACTGGGTAACCGGAGGGTGCTGCGACTGCCCCTCTCTCACCCTCTCCCTCTCTCTCTCTTGTCTCTGCAGTAAGAGCAGCTGTTGCTGGGCGGAGGAGTCCGAGTCACTCTCCCCGTCTCGGGGGCTGGGGATGGAGGGCGAGGAGCTGCGGTTGTCCTGGTCAATGTCTTTAGCGTCACTGCTACACTCCTCGTTGACGCTATGCCCGTCAGAGCTCTCGCCTTCGCCCTCTCCCTCGCATTCTGACGGCGAGTCGGACCGACCCAGCTCCTGTGGAACAGGGAAGAGAGCAGTGAATTCCATACCACAATGATTGTCATTATGAACACATCTCCTTACACTTGGGAGAATGTCCAGGAAGAGAACAAGAAGGCTTGGTATAAACACTGTAATAACATATAGGGCCCGTATCTAAAGCATATAGAGTGCTGATCTAGGATCAGGTCCTCCTGTTCATTTCATTTTGTGCATACAGGCCCTGGCCTTTTAGTCATTTCAATACTGCAGCCCAACCCCAGACAGTAGACACTATTCCAGAATACAGCCCAACCCCAGACAGACACTATTCCAGAATACAGCCCAACTCCAGACGTTAGACACTATTCCTCAACACAGCCCAACCCCAGACAGTAGACACTATTCCAGAATACAGCCCAACCCCAGACAGTAGACACTATTCCAGAATACAGCCCAACCCCAGACAATAGACACTATTCCAGAATACAGCCCAACCCCAGACATTAGACACTATTCCAGAATACAGCCCAACTCCAGACATTAGACACTATTCCAGAATACAGCCCAACTCCAGACGTTAGACACTATTCCAGAATACAGCCCAACCCCAGACAGTAGACACTATTCCAGAATACAGCCCAACCCCAGACAGTAGACACTATTCCAGAATATAGTATATTTTTATTATTTTTATTATTATTTTCCTTATATTTATTATATCTTTTTAATTTCTTCTACTTTTTATTAGAATTTTATATTTTTCTTATTCTTTCGATTTTTATTATTTTTTTTTTTTTAATTTATTATAAATATTATTCATTGTTTTATTGATTTATAATTTTATCTTTTTATTCTATCTTTTCTCTTTTTCTTCTTCTTTTCTTTCTCCTCTTTCCTCTCTTCCTTTCTTCTCGTTTCTCTTCATCCTTTTCTCTTTTTCTTCTCCTTTTCTTCTCCTTCTCTCCTCTTCTTCCTTCTTCGCTTTTCTACTGCTCATTTCTTATTTCCTTCCTTCTTTTCATTCTTTTTATTCTTCTTTTCTTCTCCTTTTCTCCGCTTCGTCCGGGCAGGAGATGGAGAGTAGGGTGTAGAGGCGAGAGAAAGGGAAGAGAAGGAAACTTTCTATGCTACTAAGAGTGGGCACGGGGGCAGATGGGACGTCTTTTCAGTGTGGGTATCTGTGTGTGTGTGTGTGTCTGAGCGCGTGTGTGTGTGTGAGCGTGTCTGAGCATCAAGGTCAGGGGTACATTTACACCTGTCCCTCAAGGCTGTGTGTGGGGCTGCAAAGGACCAAATGGAAATCACATCACTTCACTGGCCTGGAGGGAGGAGGGAGGGAGGAGGGAGGGAGGGAGGAAGAGGAAAGGAAGGGAGGGAGGGAAGGAAAGAGGGAAGGAAGGAAGGGAGGGAGAGAGGAAGCAGAGCAGGGAGTGTCCTTGAATGGCCAAGTACAGACTGATGATGGGTGGGTGAATGACTGGTTGGCTGACTGATTATGGGTGGGTGAATGACTGGTTGGCTGACTGATGATGGGTGGGTGAATGACTGGTTGGCTGACTGATGATGGGTGGGTGAATGACTGGTTGACTGACTGATGATGGGTGGGTGAATGACTGGTTGGCTGACTGATGATGGGTGGGTGAATGACTGGTTGGCTGACTGATGATGGGTGGATGAATGACTGGTTGGCTGGCTGACATGATGGGTGGGTGAATGACTGGTTGGCTGACTGATGATGGGTGGGTGAATGACTGGTTGGCTGGCTGACATGATGGGTGGGTGAATGACTGGTTGGCTGACTGATGATGGGTGGTTAGGTGACTGGCTGAGCTATGGACACAATGGGGAGGGCTTACAACCGTACACAGACTACCTCCTCAGGCAGCAGGAAAATAATGATATGTGGCTGCTGGCTGCTATCTGTGTGCCTGTTGATAAGTGGCCTGTGATTGGCCTGTGGAGTGGTCTGGCGTGTGGGGAGAGAACAGCCCCTGAACCCCCTACACGCACACATATTCATTTCTCCGATTATCTCAATGCGGCCATGTCAGGTCGACTAGCCTGCCTTCAGCTAGCATGCATAAATAACAGAGAATTCATAGCTGGTCTATTCCTACTGAAGGACGAGTGACTTAATCTGTTACGATTAGCTGCCGTGGTTCAGATGCCATGGGCCTTCATCTGTGTGTGTGTGTGTGTGTGCGCGTGCGTGTGTGTGTACTGGCTTCATGGTTTATTCAGATCAGACTGAACCATTATGTTCAATTAAATCAAATCAACGATTCACTTCCGTCAGATCTGAGCCCGCATGATTCACTTCGTCAGATCAGAGCCCGCGTGATTCACTTCGTCAGATCTGAGCCCGCATGATTCACTTCCGTCAGATCTGAGCCCACACGATTCACTTCCGTCAGATCTGAGCCCGCGTGATTCACTTCGTCAGATCTGAGCCCGCATGATTCACTTCCGTCAGATCTGAGCCCGCATGATTCACTTCCGTCAGATCTGAGCCCGCATGATTCACTTCCGTCAGATCTGAGCCCGCATGATTCACTTCCGTCAGAGCTGAGCCCGCACGATTTACTTCGTCAGATCTGAGCCCACACGATTCACTTCCGTCAGATCTGAGCCCGCACGATTCACTTCGTCAGATCTGAGCCCGCATGATTCACTTCGTCAGATCTGAGCCCACACGATTCACTTCCGTCAGATCTGAGCCCGCACGATTCACTTCGTCAGATCTGAGCCCACATGATTCACTTCCGTCAGATCTGAGCCCGCATGATTCACTTCGTCAGATCTGAGCCCGCATGATTCACTTCGTCAGATCTGAGCCCGCATGATTCACTTCCGTCAGATCTGAGCCCACATGATTGCTGGACAACGTGCATCTGGATGTTAGGGATGTCCCCGACCCCACAAAAATCTTGGTCGTCCAAAAGTCGTTTGTTCTTGGTCAAAAATTTGAAACGTGTATTTTTTCATATATAGATACACCTTATGTATTTTAATAAAATCAACTATACACATTTAGCTTGTCTGATGCTTTAAGCATGATGATGATGCATGATGAAATAAGACACATGACTCAAGAGGGATCCAGAGATCAAGACCACCGGAAGAAGAAAAAAAAAAAAACCTGATCATCCTCCTCCCACTCCTGCTGGCTTTGGCTGATTCTG